>NC_089588.1:123110488-123412679 GCF_019320115.1 Miscanthus floridulus
TTTAGCTACTAACCTTTGGACCAAGATTCGAAAGCAAAGACTCCAGCATTTCAATACCAACAGCCAACTGAATCAGTTGTCAAAGAAAAAAAACAGACAACTGAATCATATCTGAATAACAAAAAATGTTGATTACTAACCCAGCAAACTGTTAAAGCTCAAGAAAGAAAAACATGGCCAATAAATAAACCAACCATTGAATGTTGTCTCTGCAGTGATGCTAATTATGAATGTTTAAATTTCCTACTCTGTTCACATCTCTGCCTGGTCCAATCAACTTGATTATAACAAAATTCCAATGAGATAGCAATGAGGGTTGTTTTTATTTCACATACTCAGATGAATGATAGAAAACTTTGAATTCATAATATGTTAGTTACTGCAAAAGAAAAGCTCACAGGTCAAATTGCTTACCTTGTCAAAAATAGTAAACTTTGCTCTGAACCTGATACAAACTGTATCCTGGATATCTTCATTGCTGCCAGGCTCTTGACCAGCAAATTGATTATTACGTGGGAATGCAAGTATCTCAAGGCCTACAAGTAAGAGTGAAAGGAAGACAAGGAAAATGAGATAAATTCATTTTGATAAAACATAATTTTTTATTATTATTTCAGATATGATTCTGCATGAGAACCCTATAGTCAAAGAACAAATCTTTCTCTCTGTATACTTCTCGTACAAGACATTTAGCTCTTTGTTTCTTCTTTCATTTCACTTGCTTGCTCGCTGCCATTTTTGACCACTCTGTAGATCTGCTGGATGGGATCTGAAAAAAAAAACAAAATTGCAATTAATGACAGCAGCTGGAATATCTTCTGCAGGACAGCAAGCTATTACCGTCAATCTAAAAAGTCACTAACTCGCATAAAAGATCAATAATGTAAATTGAGTAGAAAGGACCTACCAACACATGTAGGTATTACATGGAGGAAGTCGTGCTGGTGGACATTATCCATCATCTAGGTATTACAGCAAAATGGCTTTGATTCGATTACTGGCTACAGTGACTTATCATCTCAGCAAGGCGTGCTGGTGGACATTGCTCCATCATCTCGTCCCCGCACATGCATCTACATACCCATATCAGATTTTAAGTGAAAAAACAGAAAGCTTTAACCTACGGAGAAGACAACTTGCAGCCGATTTAACTGCCCCTCTCAAATATTTTGTAGCAAATCTTGCAAGGCCTCTCAAATATCTTCTGTACCAAATCTCCCAAATATTCTTTCATGATGCGGTAGAGAGTACCTTGCAGGCTGTCGGGGGCCGCGCGCCTCCTAGCACCGCCGGGGGCTAGCCCCGCCCTTCCGCGCGCTGCGGGGGCTCGCCGCGTGCCTCCCGCACGCCGCCGAGGTGGCCACCGCCCTCCCGTGCATAGCATGGATGACGCTCTCCCGTGCATAGCATTGGTCTATTGTTCCCTTTAAATAAAGCAAAATTCTATTCATGAGAAAGTACATAGCAAGGATGATGTCGATGTCAATACATATTATATTGTGATTTTTTTTGGGCGAGCCAAAAATAAGTTAGCCCTGAAATACAGTTCAAAACCGAAGGATTTTGCATCCTAACCTTGCTCGCAACTGTTCCATTGTTGTTTCAAGCATCATTCGAATATCAAGCTAGCGCTGAGCGAAACGAATAAGCTTGTATCTACATCCTCTAGGTACCTTCAGTTAAATAGAATAGTATATTCATCTGCTCTATGCCTGGTAAATTATTTGCTGGAATATTCATGTTGGTGTGACAAAGAACAAAAGAAGGCATCGGTGTTTTACCTCTTGACCTGGTGAGACAAGAACTTGGCTGGTCAGGATGTTTTCACCTTTCTAATGAAGTAACTATCGCTTCATGAGTTCTCTACAAAATAAACACCAAGACAAATAAAAATACAAAATCTAAGAATCTAAGAAAGTTTAAGAAAGTGCGGCGCAAGGAAGGATGGTAGAGGAAACATGTTTTGCACTTTAAGCATGTCTTTTGGAGGTTTGTCTGTGTGAATTGAGGATGTTGGACAGGAGAGCAGCGCCTGGAAATCACTCAAAAAAATTAACTTTGTGAAAGATAGTAGTGTTGCAGCTGGCCAGCTGCAATATAGCATATGCTATCAGAAAGCATTCAGAGTTTAACAACAACAAATAAGAAAGCATTCAGAGTTGGCCCAGCAGCGGCAGCAGTACACAAGCAACATACAGTCATACAGGCAGCTAGGATATATGGGGGGAGCAGAGAGACCCGCACACACCTGCAGGGCCTTGGTCCTCTCCTCCTCGGAGCTGGGTGCCTGGGCTGAGCCACTACGGCAGCCTTGCCAATACCTCCTGCATACATGGCAGCATGTTTCCCCACGCCATGAATGGTAGTTAGCCAAGTGAGAGATTGAAGGTGAAGGATGGGAGCAAGCTGCCTGCGTACCGGCGTGTCCTGGTACCGCTGCCCCTCTATAGCACTCTGCAAGAATTTAGAAGGACAAGAGCAGCCAAACAGAGCAAATGCTGTAGTTAGAAGATCGTAATCCAAAATAGGTGGGGAACGATGAACATCTCAATTAAAAATCGGTAATGGAACAGAATGTCAGGCAGCACAAAGCAGTTTTGGACCTTGAGCTTGGCCATGACGTGGGCTGCGGCGTCGTTTCCGGTGGCCTCTATGATGTCCCTCTTGAGTTTGGCGGCCTCCACGAAATCCTCCTTCTCAATCATAAGATGATGAAATGGTGATTACCTGGAAAAGGGATGCGTACTCTCGGCCTGGTCGACCTCATCGAAGTGGCGGCTGCGGCTCCATCGGGTCTGGTACCAGGTGGAGGGCGACGATGCCGAGGAGGCGGCGGCGCACAAGCAGCAGCCAGCGGCGTGGCGTGCGGGGGTAGCGGATGGCAGGCGCGCGGCAAAGGACGGCGAGCGGTGGGTCGGAACCATGTTGAGGGGCGGGCGTGCCGCCGCCGGCGTGGCAGTCGAGGGATGACGGCGTAGAGTTCTCGTTGACGAAGACGATGAGCCCATCGAGGACCTACTGGAGTTGGACGAGAGGCGCAGTGCCTCCTCGTAGGAGAGCGACGCGGCGAGTGCGCCGGCGGCATCGATGGCCACGAGGGCGCCGGAGAAGGTCCGATCCACATATTCTGAGGATAGAGAGACATCTGAGGATAGAGAGGCAGAGGGAGAAATTTAGGGGAGAGAAGAGAGAGAAATGAGCACCGTGCCGCCGTTTCCCTTCCGCATCGCCGTCGCGTCCGTGCCCGTGCCACCGGCGGTCAGATCCTGCGTGGCGGTGGCCGGGAAACCCTAGCCGCGTCGGGAACCAGGAGCGGCGGCGCGTGATGTTTTTTTCCTTCCACGGTCGCTCTAGACGGAAAAACAAAAGGCAACGTGAGGGATCGAACCGCGCGCTTCTAGGCGCGGGCGTGCGGGGGCTTACGCGGATGTGGGAGATGAGTGCAGACACACTGAACGTGACCCATCGGATTTGGACGAGTAACGACAGAGAATGGTTAAGAGACAATCTGGTGCATCCGTTTTGATGGTGTTATATTTTCTAGGTGCATTTATGGATGTGGATGTAGCATATGTCATGACTGTAGAGTAGGCATTTGTTGTGTGGCTGTAGATTTATTTTAACTGGTGTATTATAGGGTAGGTCTTGATAAGTTATTCAACTTTGGTATTTATCACTTTTTCAGCTGAAATCATTTGGGGTACCAAATCTTGTCTGAAGTTGCATTTTTTTGAAATTCAAAATTTAAATTGCTCAAACTTTTCATATGTATATATTGACAAAACCAACAAAATAAATTGATAGAGAATGATTTTAGAAAATTTTAGGAAAAAAAATCATCAGATTTGGAGTTAGTATGAGGAAGAAAAACTAGTTACAAAGTTGACCCACAGATTAAAAAAAGAAATCACACTGTTCACTATGATCATGTAAGGATCATCTAGAACAGTGTGATTTCTCTTTTTAATATGTGGGTAAACTTTGTAACTAGTTTTTCTCCCTCATACTAACTCCAAATGTGATGGTTTTTTTCCTAAAATTTTCTAAAATCATGCTTCAGCATTTACGTTTGATCAAACTTGGATGTGACAATGTTTTACACATTTTAAAATTTGAAATTTGAAATTTAACAAGTTCAAACCAAAATTTCAAACCCTAAATGATTTCAGATGTAAAAGTGATGAATACAAAAGTTGTTCAACTCATCAAGATCTACAACTTTTATTTTTGTCATCTTGTCATTTGACTAAATTTGAACCTTTCAAATTTGAAATTTTAAAAAATGACAAATTCGAACCAAAATTTGAGACCCAAAATAATTTCAACATAAAAAGTGATGAATACCAAAGTTGTTCAACTCATTAATATCTACAACTTTTATTTTAGTCATCTTGTCATTTGACAAAATTTGAACCTTTTAAATTTAAAATTTTGAAAAACGACAAGTTCGAACCAAAATTTGAGACCCAAATTGATTTCAACATAAAAAGTGATAAATACCAAAGTTGTTCAACTCATGAATATCTGCAACTTTTATTTTGGTCATTTCTTCATTTCACAATTTTTTAGCACACATTATTCACTAATCTTACACATGTCTCATATAGTTTATAAAACCTTACGAGACATGTGTCACATTTATGAACAATGTCAGTACCACTTTGTCATATGAAGAAAATGACCAATACAAAAGTTGTATATCTTGATAAGTTATTCAACTTTGGTATTTATCACTTTTTCAGCTGAAATCATTTGGGGTACCAAAATCTTGTCTGAAGTTGCATTTTTTTGAAATTTAAAATTTAAATTGCTCAAACTTTTCATATGTATATATTGACAAAACCAAAAAAAATAAATTGATAGATAATGATTTTAGAAAAATTTAGGAAAAAAAATCATCAGATTTGGAGTTTGTATGAGGAAGAAAAACTAGTTACAAAGTTAACCCATAGATTAAAAAAAAGAAATCACACTGTTCACTATGATCATGTAAGGATCATATAGAACAATGTGATTTCTCTTTTTAATCTGTGGGTAAAACTTGTAACTAGTTTTTCTTCCTCATACTAACTCCAAATGTGATGGTTGTTTTTTCTAAAAATTTCTAAAATCATGCTTCAGCATTTACGTTTGATCAAACTTGGATGTGACAATGTTTTACACATTTTAAAATTTGAAATTTAAAATTTGACAAGTTCAAACCAAATTTTCAAACCCTAATTGATTTCAGATGTAAAAGTGATGAATACAAAAGTTGTTCAACTCATCAAGATCTACAACTTTTATTTTGGTCATCTTGTAATTTGACTAAATTTGAACCTTTCAAATTTTGGCTGCTATTTATTCGTGCGCCATCAGTAGGGGCGGCTGGTGATTTAGCCGCCCCTACAGTTGGGCACTGCAAGGGCGGCTGGTGATTGAGCCGCCTCTACAGATCAGCCCCAACTATAGGGGCGACTCAGGTTACCAGCCGCCCCTACAGTGCCATCTGTAGGGGTGTCTGGGCTGCTGGGGCCCGAGGACGCCCACTGTAAGGGCGCCCCCAACCCCAGCCGCCCCTGCAGTAAAAACGCCCCCGTTCCTATTGTACGAATCTGGCGTAGTGCATGTGACCGATGGTGCACGGTCAGGCATTTACTATCGCTAACAAAGTGACCAACCACCCCGGTACAACTTCAAGTACTAATTAACATCCACGCATACTTAACATCAAGTACTTAACAGCAACTACTACTTAACAGAAAGTTTCAGACACCAGGCATAAGGACGGAGATGCCGAGATGGGGCCAGGGTTGGGGCGTTTTATAACTCATAAGGTCTTCAATCATATCAAATAAATTAAAACCAGAGTTACAACGAACACACCTACATAGCGCAGTGGTGGAGAAGGTTTTATCTGAACAAGAGCTCCATGGTTCGAATCCTGTGGGGAGCACTTTTTAATTTTAATATATGCGTCCCCAATTCTTTTCTTTCCATACTTTTTTTTAAGTTTTAAATTCGTTGCAATTATCAAAGTATATTGCAACCAAAAATAAGCGTTGCACTTGAACACAATTTTCGCTTCGACCCCATAGATTTCGTTGCAATAAAATTTAGCACTTGCAACAATATCAAAGTATATTGCAACTGCCAAAAAAGGTTGCAATTGACCCCCACTTTTGCTTCGCCTCCAAGAGTTCTCGTTGCATTAAGTATCTAGCATTTGCAACGCTTGTCAAATTTTATGCAACACAAAAAAACCGTAGCAATAGTCAAAACCAAATGCAACTAACGTAAATGTAGTTGCAATACTACCACACAATTGCAACCAAAATCAAGTCTACTGCAACCATTTTTCACCATTGCAATATCGTCCACCAAATGCAACAGAGCTTTGCAACATCTTGAAAACCGTTGTATTAAAGGCATGTATCGCTACCATTTTTTAGAATGGTTGTAATACAACAATCTCTGGCAACCAAATTTTCTACGTTGCAATTCTTCGGCATTGCAGTAGACCGAAAATCTTGTAGTGTTAAGCAAAACATTACAATGTAACACCGGGGTGTTACAGGTGCCGCACAACCAACACAAGATGAGGATCACACAAGCCAGAAGCAATCCACTAGAGTACCTTTGGGTTCTTCATCGGGGAAAGGTCAAGAACCCCTCACAATCACCACGATCAAAGCCAAAGACAAGCACCTTCCTCCACTAGATGATCCTCGCTGCTCCAAGCCATCTAGGTGGCGGCAACCACCAATTGTAGCGAGCGAATCCCATAGTGAAACACGAACACCAAGTGCCTCTAGATGCAATCACTCAAGCAATGCACTTGGATTCACTCCCAATCTCACAAAGATGATGAATCAATGATGAAGATGAGTGGGAGGGCTTGCTATGTCAATGCAATTTGCCAAGAGAGTGAGCTAGAGCCGGCCAAACACCTAATATAGGCATCCCCTCGAAATAGAGCCATTGGGCACCATGGCAGCTCACTACGTGGTGACCGGATGCACCGGTCAGATCGACCAGACACTCGGCCCCCTACGTCCGATCGTGGGATCGCTGACATGTGTCACAACTTCAAATGTGTGCCATCCGATCCCAATGGTCAACTCGATCATGTGCTCAAGTTAATGAACAATCAGACGCACCACGCCGAGATCGGATGCGGCCACCCAACATGCGCTCACGCCCTCGCCCAAGGCACCAACCTAGTGACCTAACATGTTGATGGAATGACCGAACGCTCCATCAATGTGGACTCCGGTCACTTCTAGAGAGCTTCTAGAGCCACACTTTCTCGATCAGATGTGTCCGAGGTAGCATGACTGGACTCAGGGCCAAGTCTGGTCCTCACTGTCACTGTGCACCAACAGTTTCACCGCCACGTCACCATACATCATCATTGACTGGACCCAGAGGTTGCGCGTCCGATCACTTCCTCATGCCAGCGTCCGGTCAACTAGGCTGAGAGCGCGCCACTGCTCCACTACTGACCGGACACGCAGGTCCAACATCCGGTCAGCACAGTGACCTGCTCGACTTCCCAAACTTCACCACCCTTGCTCAAATATGCCAACCATCAAGTGTATCACCTTGTGCACGTGTGTTAGCATATTTTCACAAATATTTTCTAGGGTGTTAGCATTCACTAGAATCTAAATGCATATGCAATGAGTTAGAGTTTCTAGTGGCACTTTGATAACCACATTTTGAAATGAGTTTCACCCCTCTTAATGGTATGGCTATCAATCCTAAATGTGATCACACTCGCTAAGTGTCTCGATCACCAAACCAAAAAGCCCCTATCAAATTTCACCTTGGCCTTGAGCTTTTTGTTTTTCTCTTTCTTCTTTTCCAAGTCCAAGTACTTGATCATCACCATGGTCACACCATCATCATGATTTTCACCACTTGCTCCATCACTTGGAATATGCTACCTATCTCATGATCACTTTGATAAACTAGGTTAGCACTTAGGGTTTCATCAATTCACCAAAACCAAACTAGAGCTTTCAATATCGAATGTGGGCTCATAATTCGTGGCTTGTTTGAGCTTCGTCGCTTGACCCCATGTGGGCTGGTGCATTCATTGCGGTAGGTGGCCATTGTACTTTGCCCCGTTAGGACACTCTAACGATGTGGTACATGACCACTAAGCCCTGCCATGTTAGTGTGTTGCATATCGAGGTTCATGACCCAGGCAAGACCGAGTGGTCTCATCGACGCTGCATCAGCCCTGCCTTTAGGAGGGTTTTGATTTCCTTAACCTCATGTGGGCATCTGACATTAGTTGTGACCTCCCGTGGTTCGCCACACGGTGCAAGGGTTTTGGGTTGCTCAGTCTACCTTTGGGCATATAAATGGACACCTTTCTACCGTTTGAAACATCTATCATCATAACTATGAACTGTTCTTTCACCTTTTTGAGCGGCTAGGAGCTGTGAGGTTGAGGAAAAAGATCTGAGGAGAACCGCGTGGTTCTCATTTTGTGTCCCATAGGGGGTCGCTAAAGGTGCTCAGAAGCTCATGGCGCCCCTTCGTCAACTGGTGCTAGAAGGGGACTTGCGAGTAGGGAAGGAGATGGTGGCGTGGCTATCGTGTAGGGGGTAGTGTAGCCTTTGTGCCATGGCAGCACTTTGGCCTCCTTTTTGCTCCATCTTGGCACTAGAGTGGTTGCCAAGGTGCTTGTTGGAGTTAGGCAGTCCTGCCGCTCTGTTCCTCCCCGCACTTCGTTCCCTAAGGGCTATGATACTATAGGAGGGCTTGCGAGTTCATTTTTTGCTTCGTCTTGTCTCCCCTCGCAACTTCGCTCCTCGAGGGTTTTTCAATGTGTGGTGGCATCAGTTTTGCATTCCTTGTGTGCGGATCGACCGCATATCACTTTCTAATCATGAAACATGAATAAAAGCTCAAGGAATCCTCCTTTTGGAGTTATTGTGGCTCTTTTGTGAGGCCATGGCGAGCCCCTAGGCCATTTAGCCAGATTTGAGCTTGTTGGTACCGAACCAAGGTTCTCTGAGTGGGTCATTGACCCCTCGCTATGTAGGGTAGTGAGGTTGTGGGGCAACCTTGGGCCTTTCCGCTCGAGTCCCTTGGTTGAGGTTAGTCGGGTGTTTGGTCCTTTATGTACGGCCGGGCCATACTCATCTCGTGATCGGAAGTTCCAAGAAGTTCTTTTTCTAGGGTTTCGTGGCCTCTTCTGCTAGGTATTGAGTCAAGGCTTTCCAAACGGGTCATTGTCCTTTCATCACACGGGGCAGTGAGGCCGCCTTGCGACCTTGGGCCTTTCCACTAGGGTGCCTCAACCGTGGCTTGGGAGGCTCTTGATCTTGTGTTTGCTATATGCAATTTGGTCGCACGTGCTTTGTGGTTATGTTATTCAAGTGAGATTTTGTTGATCCCTGAACTATTTGTCTAGGATTAGATTTGTGAGTCTAGGGATGCAGACCTTGAGTGAGTCATACATGGGCCGATGAGGTCGTCGAGCGACTTTGGACCTCTCCTCCCGAGTGTGTGTGAGCTCGAGGGTGCAGGCTTTGGGTGAGTCATTGGCCTCTCCCCACGCTGGGCGGCGAGGTCATCGAGTGACCTTAGACCTCTCCTCCCGAGTGTCTATGAGCTTGAGGGTGTACGCTTCGGGTGAGTCATTGGCCTCTCGTTGCGCGAGGCAGTGTGGTCATTGAGAGACCTTGGGTATCTCCTCCCAAGTGTCTGTGAGCTCGAGGGTGCAGGCTTTAGGTGAGTCATTGGCCTCTTGCCACATGGGGCGGTGAGGTCATCGAGTGACCTTGGACCTCTCCTCCCAAGTGTCTGTGAGCTCGAGGGTGCAGGCTTCGGATGAGTCATTGGTCTCTCGCCACACGGGGCGGCGGGGTCATCGAGCGACCTTATACCTCTCACCCCGAGTGTCTATGAGCTCGAGGGTGCAGGCTTTGGGTGAGTTATTGGCCTTTCACCATGCAGGGCGGCGAGGTCGTCGAGCGACCTTCGACCTCTCGTCCCGAGTGTCTATGAGCTCAAGGGTGAGGGCTTTGGGTGAATCATTAGCCTCTCACCATGTGGGGCGGTGAGGTCATTGAGAAACCTTGGACCTCTCCTCCCGAGTGTCTGTGAGTTCCAGCGTTACTTCACAAGGAAGGCGCTGTTGCATGACTTTTAGCTGCCCATGATGATGATCCCTCCTGAAGGGGTCCCTGGTCCTCATGGGTGTGCAAGGCTTTAGGAGCTAGCTTCAAGTCATGGCTTGGGGACATGTGGAGGAATTGGCCACGACCTGATTTTCGGGCCCAGCTCTGGTTCCCCCTGTGGTCCTCGACCCCAAGAGGTCGTTCTACCTTGGTATAGGTAGGTTTTAGATTTCGCACCACGCGGGGAGAGGATTGTCCACCGTAACCACATGATTAGAGCAGTGCGCCTCGTCGGGGTCTATGGGTAATTCAAGTGGGACCCGATATCCTCCGCAATCGACGTGGAGTTCAGCTTTGCCTCATCGAGAGACGTCCCATAAATCATCGGTCATCAAACCCATCGGTCCTCGGCCGCCTCCGCCACAGTCAGAGGGCAAGATGCCTCCCCCTAGAGGGGGTCAACCCGAGCGACCTCGAAGTGGATGTAGCTAGGTTTCTTAGGTTGCGCTGGGTGTTCCCGGTTCACATGTGGGCAAAGTTGTAAGGACTAGACTGCCCGTGCATGTGGTTTATCGGTGGTTTTTACTTCTTGTTCGCTCATGCTATCGTATCGCTCTTGTTGTTTTTATATTACTTTTGTCTGAGCCCAGCGTAAGCGGGCCTACGTTCTCTGTTTATGGGCTGATTTCTCATGACATAAGAACGCCGATTAGAGGTTGCGTGTCAAGCTATGTCTCTACAGTTACTAGTAAGAATATCCACTTCTACGACGATCAACTTTCATCACTGAATGAGCCAAATTCGTCATAATTTCAGTTTTATGACGATTTTTGACGAAAACGCCATTGTTTTCATCATAGAAGTCATGTCACACTTGAAATTCTATGACAATTTTCGCAAAACGTCATAGAAGTGGCTTGATCAATGCCGAAAATAGAACGTCATAGAACTATTTTGGCGTGGGTGGCAAGGGGCTGCCACGCTGGTGGGTGCTTCTATTGGAGATGCTTTCCATATGTACATGCTATAGCCGGTTGCATTAGAGATGGTTTGGGTACGTGTCACCTTCTTATTGCACAACATGCCCATCTCTGGTTCTTGCATGTTTCAGGTTCTTACTGGACAACGTGTCTTGTTCCTGTTGTTCTACATGTCGGTTTTCTATGGGCACACGTGTCGTATTGCGGTTGGATCACGTGTCACTTCTTCATTGGACCATGTGGCATATTTTTATTGGTTCACCTGGTCGTTTCTTATTTGACCACGTGTCACGACACTGTTCATCTATGTTTTGCATTTTTATTCGGCCACATGGCTTGACGACATCCTTCCACATGTCATATTTTTAATAGCCTACGTGTCGTGCTCTGGCTATTTCACGTGTCGTGCACTAGTTCCTCCACGTGTTGCATTTTTATTTGATCACGTGGCCTGTTCTAGTTCTACCACGTGGAGTACAATCAATTCGTCATAGAAGTAAGTCTAGATCATCACTACTGCATAGATTGACTACATAACAATTTAGCCTAGAAATCAAATAACCACAATTAACATTTCACACGTCAGCAGCGAACCACTGACAGAGTATCACAACATCAAACCATCACATGCGTCCACACAACAAACCACAAATGTTCACCACATAAAGTGTAGGAGTTGAAGACAGAGAGTTAATTACCAGGAGAGCTTAAGCGCAAGACTAGCTCACTGAGCCTATTGTACTCCTCCTGTTGTTGTTGCTTGAATTCCTCAAGCTCCCTTTCAGCCTTTTCTGTCCTCACCTTTAGTTTATCCACTAGTTCGACGTGCTCAGATATACTTTTCTATTCACTAGCAAGCTACTCCCGAAGTGTCATCTCCACCGATGTCTATGCTCTGGTGGAGCTTCTTAGGATACCAGCATTCTTCGAAAAAAGGTTTTTGCTGCTTGCCTAGGAGGGACACTTGCCCTGGTAGAGGAAGAGAACCTTAGAAACAACATCAGCACTAGTCATTGTTTGCTGCCCATCAGCAATAGGTTCTGCTTGTATAGCTTCCATAGCTTCCTGTGAAATTCAATCAGTAAAACATTAGGTTACAGATAGTGGAAGAGGACTTCAACTGAAAACCCAAGAGATTAATTCATAACAAGTAATGCATAGGACTTCCTCAGACGACTGCTAATAGAGATTACATAAGCACAACGCATAGGTCTTTTGCAGCCTACTATCGATAGAGATTACATAAGCACAATGTACAAGTACCATATTGAATGGTGTAACATTGGAACTACAAAATTAAATGATGTTGCCACGTTAGGCTCCTGTTGTGTTTCCTTCTTTTATGGCAATGGGTTCAGTAGATTTCAAGGAAAGCAAATGAAGGTACTTACAATTGTTGCTCTTGCAGAATCGCTCACGCCCTTTTTCATACTGGTATGGAAGTCCTTGAAGACTTACACAGCATTAACATCTTCATCAAGTCGACCATGTTGTTCAAATCCTGGATCATCATGTTGTTCATCAAGTCCTTGATCGTGTTCTGCGGCCTTCCTCTTGTTCTCGTTCTATTCACATTGCACATGAGTTTCTATTTATATATATACAAAGGCAAAAGTAACAATAAAATACAACCATTACTTACAAATGTTTGCAGCTGGACAACATAGGAGCGAGATCCTATAGACTGGTGGTACTTCACTTTTGCACGGTTTCGCTTGTTCGTCTCGGATGTTTCGTATAGCTTCATTTGTATTAGACTACAGCACAAGTAGACCATAGCAAGACTAGACAGGAAATTGATGGCATAGTTCAGAATTTCGGCACAAAATTCATGAATTTTGGCGAAATTCATGAATTTCAGCGGAGTTCGTTTCTGCCGGCCTTGTCCGTTAAAAGCCCAAACCGGTGAAAACATTTCGGCCTGTTTTGAATTTTTTTAGCCCAACACAGTAGGACCGGGCCAGTAATTCCTTCCCAACTATATAATACCTGAGCTGAAACCCTAACTGTTTACAAATTCATTTCCCTCTCCTCGACTCTCAGCCACCGCCGCCGCCTGGCACCTGCCTCTGTTCCAGCCCCGGCCCCCGGCCGACCTCGCCATCAGGTTCTTGTACCTGGACGGCCAGATCGAGGCGTGGCTTCTCTTGTCATCACACTGAATCGGAATACTTACTGCGTGCAGGTACATGGATGACACGAGAGGAAGACTCCCTGTCGATGCTTGCGGGAAAGGAGCCAATGCTGACGGCACAGCAAGAGGAGCCACCAAGAAAGCTGCTGTAGGCAAGAGGAATGCTTCGACAGGTGATCTGTACAATTGTTTTTCGATCTTGCAATTTCATAAGCACAAAGCCTACATTTTTCTATCAAGGATGTCTCGTTCTGAGTATATTAGTACTTGAATGCTACTGAACCTTGTACAGATCACTTTGTGCATGCTCTGCACAATTTATATACCTGTCCAATTTTGTCATGCAAGCAACAAGTCTGAATCAGGCAATTTTGACATGCACAAGCACAAGAGATTTAGATCTACTAGTTACTATTTAACTACGGGATATTTACCTGATCCATGAGAATTTAGTTGCTGTTTTTATGTTTTAGATAAATTGTTCTCTTGGTCAGCCTTTTAGTTTGAGCAAAGCATTAATCTGCGTAGTTTTGTCTGTACAGCATTAATACTTGTGTCAAACATGAGTATCGAGCAGCAACAACCAAGTTAAAGATGAGCTTTGTGTATCGGCTGGAAAGAAGTGACTAATATAATGCAAACAATTGTCGACAACATATGTCCATGTGGTAGTCGTACATGGAAATGGGTTTGCACTTACTATTTTGTGCTTGCTTCTCTCATTTATTGAATCCACTAGTTACTCTCCATGTCTTTGTGGTAGTCATACATCTGAGATATGCTTATAGGCTTAGATTTAGTCACTTAGCTAATTTAGACCTGTTATTTTGTGCAGCCATTGATAGTGTATGGACCCATGGTATACCATTTGGATCTGGATTCAAATGTCACTACTACAATAGAGCATTCTCAGGTGGAGGTGCAACCTGGTTCAAAGAACATTTGGTGGGGATCATTGGGAATGTGGAAGCATGCCAGAAGGTGCAAAGGACGTGCGGAAGTGTATGGAGGAAAGCAGAACAGAAGGGAAGAGAACAAGGGCGGTGAACAAGGCTTGAAAGAAAAGAATTGATGATGAAATTGCACGGTCTGTTGGAGTAGAAGATGTTGTTACAATCAATGATTATGGTGATGATATTCCTAATGATGAGGAAGGGCAGTTGCAGTTTGTACTGAAAAGATCAATTCATAAAACCAACATAAGGAATATTGCTACCAGCTCAAGATGTGGCGGTGGCAACCAGAGAAGAATTGACACCGTGTTTCAGAAGAAGTCTGGATCCAAGAGACGAGTGGGGTTTGACATAGACCTAGCATGCAGTAGAGCTCCTGTGCAACCAAGAATTAATGTCACCTTAAATCCCGACCTCAAGGATAAACTAGGCAGAGCATGGTCCAAGTTTTTTCAAGCAAATAGTGTGGCCAGGAGGAAAGCAAATTGTCCTTATTTTTGGGGTGCATTTAAGCTGACTCAGCAGCTTGGTGAAGGGGTTCCATGCCCAACAGGAGAAAGTATTGATGGTTCCTACTTGGAGGTACATAATGAACTTTCATATGTTGCTTACTGTTCACATTGTGCTACATTAAACTTCATAAGTTGGTCTATGTGAATCATAACCTGAAGCTACGCGTGCAACAGCTTGAAGCTAATGATCAACTTGAGAAGGAAAAGTTTGCAGATCCTATTCAAGATATGATAGATTGTGCACTTTTTGATCATACCAATCCAATTACAGAGTGCCTCAATGAACCAGATTCTGTTGTTGATCATAAAGCTGAACAATCTTATGGACTAGTGCCTAAAAAGAGTCTTCTTGGAAAGAGAGAGCGAGGGAAAGCTGGACTAGTGCATGATAAAAGAAAGAAGGGGGCAAGTGAGGATGGGGAGGATGAGTTTGATGAAAATAAGAGTGAGAGTGAGAGTGAGAGCGATGATATTGGAACATGGGATGATAGCGATAATGGGGCTGATGACAAAGGAGACACTGATGTAGACGAAGAAGGTTAGCCTTAGTGTTCTTTAGGTAGAAGTAATTTGATATTTCAAGAAATCTGCATATTAACATATTTGATTGACTAATTGTGCTTGCTGATAGATGAAGATAAGATCCCTTCCTCTAAGAAGCAGCAAGGGCTGAAAGAAGAGAGGATTTCCAATCCATGTCCTGCTCCAGAAACACATGGTGATAATGAAACCGCGCTAGCAGGTTCTAAATCATTGTTGTGTCCATTTTTGTCTGTTAACATATTGAAATATTTCCAAGTATTTTTGCATGCTTATTATTATTTTGTAGGGGAGCACTACGTCAGAATTGCACGTCACTGCCGGTTCAAAATACCCTATCACTGTTGGATTTTGAACCGGCACAACCATACCGGCAGTGATGAGGGTAAGCTATCACTGTCGGTTCCTACAAACCGGCAGTGTTCTTCAACTTCACTGCCGGTTCTATACACAACCGGCAGAGTTTAGTTCCACCAACACTGCCGGTTCATAAGACCACCCGGTAGAGTTTATTTCCACCAACACTGTCGATTTGTGTTTGAACCGACAGTGTTATCGTATGAATCACTGCCGGTTTGTGACAAGAACCGGCAGTGATGGCTAAGTCAACGCTGCCGGTTTGTGGCTCCAGCCGGTAGTGCCATCACTGCTGGTTTGTTGCTAACCGGCAGTGATGTTTACGACAACATTGTCGGTTTCCTGCTAACCGGCAGTGATGTCACGCTCGCATTTTATTGTTTTATAATTTATTTTAATTTATATTTTTCGTGGAATCGGGTTTGGCTTTATATACGCTACTTAGACGACAGGTTCATCAATATTAAACATTTCAAATGTTACGGTTACAGTTCAAATGTTCTTATCAAGATCTCGATCCCTCAAAATAAAAAAGAAATATTCTCGGACTTCACAGATTGTGCAATGCTTCTTGGACTTCTTACAATAATCTGGCGAGCCTCTCTGGGCCATACTGGTCTTTGAACTTCACGGATTGTGCAATGGAAAATACTCCATCTTTTTCCAATACCTCGGCTAAGATGAATTTTGCTAGCTCCGATTGCAGCGCGACGATCTCTATGTCTAACAGTCTTTCGTGGTTATATTTCTTTCATTGTCATTCAAAAAAGATGATATCCAAAGAGGAATCAATAAATCATTTTATTGAATGATTAACCGACATAAATGAAATGGGGATTATACACACCAACTTATCGGCTTCTTCCGATTTCCCGCCGATGTAGCGAAGCATTGCCCACATTACATAAAACCCGCATTCATTGTTTCCCGCCAGCTGTTTTAGGTACTTCCCCTCCATTTTGATAACCTTGAATGGGACCTATGTCCCACCGATATGTCTTCTTCGAACACTGAGCAACATTAAAAGGAGAAACGTTAGAAAGCGGTATATGTGATTAGAAAATAATATGTTATTAGGATCACTTACTAATTCAGCACTGCCACCAGTGCATCTAGATGATGAAATGGTTTTTTCTTCGAGTCCCACACCTCGATCAGATTTTTGGCAAGATTAACACAAATGAAGATGAAATGGTGGCTACAATCATAGAATCCTAGTTATCGAATAATCTTAACGAAAAAAGAAGCATAAAATTAAAAGCCGAGAACACATACTCGTAGTTGTAGGCTAGAAGTATGTGTGTTTTGTTCTTCATCTTGAATTCGTCGAAAACAACAACCAATCTCTGTTTCAGGTCTTCCACGTCACATCCATGGAGGCCTAGACATGTCTTCTCATTGACTCGCAAGGGGTCTAAGAAGCCTATGTTATCCTATTTGTTTTTTAGAATGCAAAATTTTGCTATACACCATATAAAATCATGGGAAATACTCAAAAGTTAACAATTTATGTCCCGAGAGAGTAGTTAATTGTAATATCTTGCGTGTAGGGTACTTACATAGTCCACAGCGTTAACATTTGTGTATCGAGAGAGCATTTCTGATATAGCTAGAACAAGCACTCCCACTCGACATCGAATTTCTCTTCTTCATGATAATTAAAAACATGTGGCGAACGGATAATAACCTCAAAACCAAAGTCCTCTGTCTTTGTTGTTTGAGTCATGTAATATTCATGCAACTGGTGCATATATGTTGTCAAATTTTTATACTCATGATCGGGAACCAAAAGATTGCCCTTTTCATATTTCATTGCCGGTGTTGCCGTCTCTTGTACATCATAATAGATGGTCACGGCCTCTTCCATGGTTAATTTGGGGTTGTCTTCGATGAACTTCTGTATCTTTCTTAAATCTTCATTGTGTATTTCATCGGCTCTTGTTGTAGCGTATTGATTCTGTGTTTGTCTTTCAAATTCGGACTTCAAGAAAAATGGAGGCAGTGAGGCATAGAGATTGAAGAAACTAATACAATCTTCCTTCGAGATGTGTGCTGTATATTTTCCTTCCATCAAGTTTGTAACGCTGCCACTGAACAACCTTTTTTTTGGTTGGTCCACTTTGGGAGCATTAGCGATTGAATCCAAGGACCTTTTCTGCGACTACGAGGATGCCTTTGATCTTGTTTTGGGTTGAGGTGGAGGAGGAGGAGGAGGATGACGACGAGAATTCTGTTTTCCCGGGGCTGATGAAGATGGAGGAGGAGGAGGAGTCTTCTCTTTTCTCAGGGCTGATGAAGATGGAGTCGGACAAGGAGGAATAGAAGGAGACCTCTGTCTTCTCGGGGTGATGGAAAAGGATAAGGACGACAGTGATCTCTATTGGGAGATGGTGAGTGATCGTCGTGGGTGGGTGAAGATTCGCAATTGTCCTCATCATCAGAGGACAATTGGTGGTCAAGCTTAATGAAGTGCTTGCCCTAGGCCACTTGAGAGCCCTTGTTATGACCAAGTTTTGGCCTGTCTTCCGCTACGGGGTACTCAATGTGTATCTTGTTATACTTCTTATTAAGTATTCTATCAATGGTGACATGAGTGTACCCCTATGGAATTGGGCGACCATTAATGGTCCCGTCTCCCATAGGCCAGGCCTAGCCGACCGCCACCTTGTCCTTTGTCCATTCCTGATGGATGTACAACTTGACATTGACGAGTTCAGTGATGCCATCCACCGAATGAGGCAGATTCACATCTTCTTCGTTGAGTAGGGTCGATCCGCAGCTGCTACGACCACTAAACTATGGGCTAAAGGCAGTAGGAGTAGGGTTTTGTGGTACTCCTAACCCCTTGGACAACAATTTTTGCTGGGCTCGTTCTTCAATAGTCGCCTCAATCCGTGCATCCATTCTTTCTTCCATCTCTTTTAGTCGCCTCAAATACTCTGCCTCCTGATCCGCTCTACCCCTCGAGCGGCTCCGGTAAGTGTTAGATTCTTAGGGGAATGCTAGTTTCTAAGGAACAACACTGGTTCCTCTAGTGCGACCAGGGTGCTCCTTGGTTCCAAGTCCTTGGGTGAGCACGTCTTTCTCCCTATTAGAAGTGCAAGTCCCTTGCCTCACTTCCTCAGTTACCTGGGAGATCCTCTGGATGAGTTCGCTCATGGGTTGATTTGTGGAGCTAAAGCTCCCGTCCTCTACGTGGTGTACATTCCTCCCCATACAGTATATTACCGATCTTGGCTCCCAATCGGTGGTCTCAACCTAAACATCTTTCTCGGCAAGGCGATCCATCTTTTCAAGTTCTGCTTCAAATTCTGGCATCTTTTTGGTGTAGCCATGAGAGCTGATATGATGAGGATTCATCGCTTTCTGTGAGTTCTCCTTATTCTTCCTGCTCAGTTCTAAGTACTCCTCGGATAACCTATATTCCTTGAAATCCTGCCAGAAGTCCTTCTGCTTACTAAACAGTCCACCATCGAAATCTGGCTCTTTATTTTGGAGGACAAAATTCTTGTACAATGTCCCCTTGAAATTCTTGAAGCATGTCCTCATAATTTCTTTTGCTTTTTTCTTGACTAACTCCTTGTCATACTCTGTTGGGAAAGTCAAATACTTTGGGATCTTTATATCCCATATGTAATCCTTCTCACTTTTGGGAACCCTCCACGGATCATCATCTTTCCCAATCCACTTCCTGTACCTAATCGGGATGAATCCCTAACAAGTAACCTGAGGATAGTCTTGTATTTGGTCAAAGCTATATGCGGTGAGAGTGGATCCTCGAATTCATCACACTCAGTAATGTGCCAGTGTGCATTCCTACCAACATGAATCTTTGACATGCCTCGCTTGGATCTGGCCTTCCTGCTACCTGAACCCTCTGGCTCCTTGGCTGGCGGAGGCTCCTACTAGAGACACCAAGTAAGCTATGACCCTCTTAATTGATTAGCGTATGTGGCTACATAGTCACATGATACCAAAGTTACCTAGCCATCTTGGTTATTTTGACCGAGATCGAGCAGGCTGGACGGGGTCTATGGCTGCTCATTCTCACCATTCTGATTGACACCATCACCGTTTGTCGGATCATGCGGCTCTCCTGTCCCAGCGATATCAGCGGCTTCTTGTTGTCGATTTGTTCTTCGGCGATGGGGTAACAGGCGACGATGAGTCATTGCTGTGACCAGTGTTTTCCTAAACGCTAAACAGTAAACAGTCGGTCACCTACCGTTTAGCCATTATTCGGGCAAAACGTCCCATTAAACGGGCTAAACGGCCAATTAAACGGGGTAAACGGGTGATTAAACGGAAACGGCGCACCACCGTGTAGCGTTTACACGGTGTTTAAACGGGCTAAATGACCATTTAGGCGAACAGTGGCTGTGATACGATCGTGGTTAGTTTTTGCTGTGGACAACTACTAATAGCTTATGTTCATATATATATAATATGTTTAATGCAAAGTCTAATAATAAGTCCACATACAACAAAGTCAAATAATAGCATATGTTCACCTAGAACAAATTCATTGTTTGATTGACCACATACAACAAAGTCCACCTACTGTTCTATGAAACTAAGCCTACATCAACTTCCAAATAAGAAAAGCAATGACCATAGCCATAAATAAAAGCATGACATCTTTCCAAGACCAAGGAGCAATTCTCCTAATCTTCACATCTCCGGCGGGTGGCTTCTCTTCAATCTCCAGTGGTAGTGGATGGCCATGGTTTGCATTCATTAGACCATAGTTGTAATGCCCTAGAGTCCAAACGGCTTAGATCCACTCTGCACGCTGAGCGAACCACACCTACCACCATCCCACTTACGCTTTCGTCCTCGCTTCGTGTAAAAGGATTAACCCGGGGATGGTGGGATGGACTTTAGAAGCCTTATATGTTGGTCTATCCCACCTTTAACAACCATGGTGGGACTAAACTCTCCACAATATCTCGTTAACTTGCATATGGGCCACTATGGGCCAAATTCCAAACTGGGTCGGATGTCACAATAGTAGGCCAGTTGCCCATGGTTTGCAAGGTAGGCCGGATGACTATAGTAGGCCCTGAAAGCTTCAGCTTCTGTGTTGTACTTTTTGTGCAAATGACCAGGGTAGTGATTGACTTGAGCATAGCAATCTTCCGTGGTTCGATAAATCCTAGGCATGTGACCAACATGCACTACATACCATGCCATGGTTGCCTATACATTTAAGTAAATTAGACATGTGGTAAGTGGTAATGGTAACTCACTGAACAAGAGTTATTATTCAAGTTATATGGCCAAACTAAATCTATTTAATGTTCTTTATCCTTGACATGATAAAAAAATACCTCAATAATGGGACTATTTATTATTCGGAGATCAATGTGGTTTAGTAATCATACTTGCTAGCATGCAGCATCATATGTCATTGGTTAATAGTTAGCAACAGGGGTGCTCATGTGAATTTCTCAAGTAAGCAAGCATACTTTACTTTGGACAGGCATGGACACCCTAGCCTACAACAAACAAAACATTGAAGTAGGTTTCTAGGAATGCAAATAAAAGCATGTTACTCATCCTCCAAGTAATCTAGGTTACATTTCAAATAAAAATTTTGTAGGGCTGCAAAGTCTATTTTACTAAATCACATAATACACATAAAATACTCACTTTGCAATCATTGATCATGAGAGAAAGTAAAACAACTTATTATGTGCATTGCTTTGCTAGTATTGCCTGTCACTACTGCAACAGTTGAGAGATGCTTTTCAGGAATGAAGATTGTCAAAACAACTTTGTCTAATCGCATGGGTGATCAACACTTGAGTCATAGACTTATTTGCTATCTAGAGAAAGAAGAAATGAAGAAAGTGAACAATGAGGTTGTGGTTCAATGTTTCATGACAATGGAAGGAAAAGGGCGTAAATATGATATCTGATAGGTAATGCAATGCATCTACTATTAATGGAAAATTCTATAGTTTATTTGCTAAATAACTGACCTATCTGTTTCCTTTCCTTTTAGGCTAGTGGGATCTTCATCATGGTCTCCTGGATCACATATTTTGCTAAATGGGGGCATGTTTTGTTCATGATTTTGGGATTCTATCAATGATGACTACACTAAAGTGATCAATGTTGTCTTCTTTTTGTTAAATGGTGAGTGTTATGTTTGGACCAAAATCTCATCTCTATTGCTAGAAGTCAAATTTTATATTAAAATATGGTAGTTGCACATTAGTTATGCTATTTTTGATTGAACATCATATCGGTTAGTGTAGTTATGAATTAAGTGGTGCACCCCCAATCATTTTGCTCTAGCTTCGCCCCTGACCAGCAGTACATGAATAGCCAAGAAACATAATCACATACTGTCACTTACTGTAGACACAAGTCAACTTTTTTCTTCTTAGAAGTGAATTGGTAAAAATGTGTTACACAAATGTTCACCCAAAATAAGTATTACTGGATTCAAGTAAGCAACACCACCTCTACTGATTCACAACAACACCTCTACTGATTCAAGTAAGCAGCAACACGGTGGGACATTTCATCAGACACATAGCGGGCAGTGAGCCATGCACTCACCGTGGGAGTGGGAAAGCAGCTGTCAGCGTGCTCCTGAGGGCCTCGGCGGTGGGAGTGTACGCGTGGAGGAGGAGGGGCACAGCCAGCGTCGTGGACGAGGAATGAAGGCACGGACGGCGCGGTGCTCCGGCTTGGGGCGGTGGATGGCGTGGGGCGGTGGACGGCATGGGGCGGTGCTCTAGCGCGGGGTGGTGCTCCGGCGACATGGGGGGAGGGGTTGGCATGGGGTTGAAATGAATTTGGATAATTTCAAACCGCGCCTCTTTTATACCAGTAGCTCATCACTGCTGGTTCTGATTGTATACCGACGTTGATGGGGTACATCACTGCTGGGTCATTCCCCAAACTGGCAGTGATGTGGTGTAGCAGTTAGGTGTTAAGTAGGATAACTTTTCGTTTTCTTTTGAACTCCTCCTACTGGCTCAATGGTTAAGACCCCTCAACTTAGCCCCCGAGACCCATGTTCGAGTCCTAGGCGGCCCAAATTTTGTTGTTCTATTTTATAAATTATTAATTTACTTCGGGAGATAGCTCATCACCGCTGGTTCTAATTATAAACCGACAGTGATGGGGGTATATCACTGCTGGGTCATTCCCCAAACCAGTAGTGAAGTGGTGTAGCAGTTAGGTGTTAAGTAGGATAACTTTTAGTTTTCTTTCGAACTCCTACTGGCGCAACGGTTAAGACCCCTCAACTTAGTCCCCGAGACCTGTGTTCGAGTCCCATGTAGCCTAAATTTTTTATTCTATTTTATAAATTATTAATTTACTTTGGGAAATAGCTCGTCACTGCCGGTTCTGATTATAAACCAACAGTGATGGGGGTATATCACTGCCGGGTCATTCTCCAAACCGGCAGTGAAGTGGTGTAACAGTTAGGTGTTAAGTAGGATAACTTTTAGTTTTCTTTCGAACTCCTACTAGCGCAACGGTTAAGCCCTCGAGACCCGTGTTCAAGTCCCAGGTGGCTCAAAATTTTTTTGTTCTATTTTATAATTTATTAAGCGGCCTAAAGGTCAAAAAGAAAAAAAATAACCCTTGGCACACATCCTATACTAGCGCAGTGGTTAAGTCTCTGAACTCTGCAGCCCGAGACCCGAGCTCGAACCCGAGGGATAGCACAATTTTTTTTTAATTTTTTATATATCACTGTCGGTTTTCAAAATAAACCGACAGTGATAACCAACATCACCGTCGGTTTATTCTCATCAATGCTAGTTTTTTTAAACCGATAGTGATGTTGATATATATTAAACAAAATTCTTTTATATACTAAATAAATAGAAGCATATGTATTCCTATGTCGAAATGGCTTGAAATTTTTTTGGCAAGATTGTACACCCAAATTAAGACCCCAGACAGGATCATAGTTTTTTCTGATCAGTGTTTTTATTTATTATATTTTTCTGTGCTGAATGTGACAAAAGAGGGTGAATTTCATCTTGGACCCAATAGATTTTTTTATCCACCTCCACAAAATTCTTATCCCTATGACACGTTAGAGCCTGTGTAAAAGTTTGGCACCATTCCGGATCTTTTCGTGGGTAGACTCAGTTCAACCTATAATTAATCGGTGTCTTCGCGCGAAAATTCAACTAAACCTTAGAAAGTAGCAAATCATCTTCGAAAAATCCCAAACTAGGTGTTTCCTTCACACGTGGCACGTGCAAGCCTAAGAAAAAGTTTGAGATGAATACGACACCGGAATGCCTATGAACCACAGAAACCTTGATAATCTATGTGTATAGTCATGGTTCGATTATAAGACACATGTACCTCTGTGAAGTATGTATACTCCGCCTATATCGAAATGGCTTTAAATTTTTTTGGCAAGCATGTACACCCAAATTAAGACCCCACACAGGATCTGAGGTTTTTCTGATCAGTTTTTTTATTTATTATATTTTTCTCTGTGCCGAATGAGATAAAAGCGGATGAATTTCATCTTGGACCTAATAGATTTTGTCATCCACCTCCACAAAATTCTTATCCCTAGGGCACATTAGAGCCCATGTAAAAGTTTAGCACCATTTTAGATCTTTTCGTGGGTAGACTCAGTGCAACCTATAATTAAACGGTGTCGTTGTGCGGAAATTCAATTAAACCTCAGAAAGTAGCAAACCATCTCCAGAAAATCCCAAACTAGGTGTTTCCTTCACACGTGGCACGTGGAAGCCTAAGAAAAAGTTTGAGATGAATATGACACCAGAATGTATATTTCTAGTTGCCCAACAAATGTTACACGAATTACATGCATGACAATAATTAAACACACAAAGCCGTACGAATTAAAATTAGAACCCAATTAAACTACGACCTTGAAAACATCCTAATAAACATTAATTACTATCGGAATCACTGCCGGGTTCGATCGGGCCACGCACACTAACATGCCTCTATAGCAATATATGGTAATTGATGTCACGGATTATGTATCCGCTTGTATCGATGAAGTACAATCCCATATGAGTGCACTCTCTCGTGCCTCACAATACCGAAAGAATGGCCGGCCATAGATATAACCTACTGAACGACCACTACCCCTGTTAGTAATCCTTATGCAGTACTGACGTCCTTCTATAGTGAGCTGGCCAAGGTTACCATTGCAGAAGTCCCTATCATACTCGAGTTGCTCCGTAGCTTGGTCTAGAACGGCCCACAAGCCACATGCAGTATAGGTAAGGTCCTGGAGCACAATCTGCATGCAAAGAAAAAGAAAAATATTAGAGAATGTTGTTACAATAATAAACAACAAATAACCACGACTTAGGTATAAGTGACCATTTTACCACATCCGCACGGTTGTAGCTCGCAAACCATTCGCTTGCTTACGGGACGGGGATATCATCAACATTCAAAGCAAGTGCCTTGAAGTGCGAGAAATCAGGCACATCATAGCAAACACGTCGAAGTGCCACCAAACATATGCGCACGGCACTGAATTGGGCGCTTATGGTTCCGATGATTTGCACCCCTCAAAGGGATGGAAAAACTGAGTTCACACGTCCATAGCCGACCACTTGCATTAGATACCATGTTCTCAACGATGTCCGAGATAAAGAACTAGCTAAGTGTTGTTTGTAGCCAATCTATTGAGGATATAGTCTGTGACATATATGTATGCAACAATGATATTAAACTAATTACACTTATTTGTTAGCATAAAAAACAAAAGATGTTGAAAAATATTTCATACAATAGCTGGAACAGGAACCATGGAATGGCCACATTAGGAGCGAATGTCTCATCGCCAGGGTGGAAACCTGGTTCTTGTGGTGGGGGAGGTCCATTGTTCATAACACCTGATCGATAAAATGCCAAAAAATAGGAACATAAAATATATGCACAAAACAATTTTCCAAGTAAAATGTGGCAACATAATTAAATATAGATCGAATGCAAGGAATAAGAATATATATAAATGTAGAATGCAAAGAAACATGAATATAAATATAGATCAAATGAATATATATAGAATATTGGAGAAGATAACATATCAATACCATTGAAAAATACAGGAGCCATGACCAAATCACGTAGAGAGAGTTGATTTCTTGAGAAGCCATAGTGAAACATGAGAAATAAGATTGTGAGAGTTTGTGGGTGGGTGGGATCGATGTATGTGACAACATATCAATCCCTTCCTTTCAAATTCCTCCGACTGCCTCAATGGTTAAGACTCCGCAACTTAGCCCCCGAGACCCATGTTCGAGTCCTAGGCGGCCCAAATTTTTTATTTCAATTTTATAAATTATTAAATGAATTTTCTCTATGCACCTTCCTTCTCCGTGGCCTATAAATTATTAAATGAATTTTCTCTGTGCACCTTCTTTCTCCGTGGCCTTCTTAGTGTTCCTCTTCATCTCGTCCTGATATGGAGACTAGAACAGTACACACATCAAGTAAATGGATCACTCAACAATCAACACACAAGCCACAGGCATTCCCATTCATATCTCTAGGAGCACATACATCAATGATCAATGAAGTTTGGAGGAAGAATGGAGCTACTATACCTTTGCTCAATGCCGACTATGGGCTGGGTTCCTTCGAGTATTGCGAGCAAGGACTACCAACTGGTTGGGGACCAGTGGCGCCGAGGAGCTATGGATCCCACACTATTAGTAGTAGCTCGGAAGAGAATGGCCGCCCCAATGTCTTTCTATCAGAAGTCTAGACATATATATTTATATTTATATTTAGCTGGTGTTTAAATTTAGAGAGTAAAGTTTATAAATGTTACGTTCGGTGTCTAATTGAGTGTTTGAATAGTAATAAGGTCAGTCTCAATGGTAGTTTTAAATAACTTTCATTGTCATTAATTGCTATGATGCGTCGGCATATTTGCTGAGTTGGCAGAGTATTAACGAGGAGGGGAGAGGAGATGAGAGTTTCATCAGGATCAAACATCCTTCACGGTTATGTGCATAATGATTACATAGTTAACAATAATCTAACTATCTTTAGGTGCATCAACAATGAGGGCCTCATTGTGATCAAGCCATATGTAAGCAGGTTCGTCACCCTCTTGAAGGATAGGTAGGGGTACGTTCGCCCTGAATGAAGGCATTTTTCCTGATAGCCCCTGTAGTCTTCTTCGTCCATCACTCCATCGACACCGACAATCTTCCTTTTCCTTCTAGGACTACTTTTAGCCTTCCTTTTGTCTTGTTGTCCCTTGCATAGAAGACTTGCATAACATCTCTTGCAAGGACAAAGGGGTCATCTCTATATGCGGTCTTAGTGAGATCAACGGTAGTGAACCCTTCGCTGTCAGTGTTGATTTCCTCGAGCCGGTCCCACTGGCAGTGAAAAAGAGCTGCCTTCAATGGACCATAGGCTAGCTCCCATATCTCCTCTATGAAACCATAGTATGTCGCCTGCATGTTGCCGTTTTTGTCGTGAGCATCAAAACGAAAACCACAATTTTGTTATGTGCTCTTTCCATCTTGCTTTTTTGTGTAAAATGTGAATCCATTGATCTCATACCCTTGGTACTTAAGATATGTACTCGAAGGTCCCTTGGCTAAGACATCCAGTTGATTACCCAACTTTATTCCAAGTAAGCGATGTTGCAACCAGTTGATAAATTCTTCCTTATGTTTTTTATCTAGCCAAGCCTATGACCTGCTCGGATACAGAGTTTGCAGCGATTGCATGTGCTCGTCAATGTATGGTATCACACCCTTAGCTTGCTAGAGAACAGCGAACTGTGCCTGTCTAAAAGAAATAGGGTCGTCTACTATAACAGATTTCACCCCAATCGTTCCTTTGCCACGTAGTCTTCCCTCATGACGAGATTCTAGAACTCTGACCCTTTTGATGTCCAGATAATATGTGCAGAACTCAATGGCCTCATCCATTGACCATCCTTCAAACATGCCCCGTTCTGGCCTGAATCTGTTCCTAACATACCTCCTAAAAACTTTCATCAATCTTTCGAAAGGGAACATCTAATGTAGGTACATTGGGCCAAGGGCTCTAATTTGGTCAACAAGATGAAAGAGTAGATGCAATGAGATATCAAAGTAAGTCGGCAGGAAATGCATCTCAAGCCTAATGAGAGTTTTAGCTATGTCCCACTGTAGCTGCTCTAGCGTGGACACATCAATGACCTTTTTTGAGGTCGCGTTGAAGAACGAGCAAAGCTTTATGATTGGGGCGCGGACCTTTGGGGGAGGATACCACGTAGGGAAATAGGGAGCAGCTGAGTCATAATGACATGACAATCATGGGCCTTCATAGGGCCATAGTTGAACTTAAGTTCTCTCATGTTCACTAGCCTCTTCGGGTTCGCACAGTAGCCCGTCGGGACTTTGAGTTCATTGAAGAAAGAAATAAGTGCATGCTTTTCTTCCTTCTTCAATGTCCATAACGCAACTGGAAGTTCGAACTAGCCACTCTTTAGCTCCATGGGATGCAGCTCCTTCCTGATTCCCAAGTGTTGCATCTCTAGGCGTGTGGCTAGTGAATCCTTCGATGTCCCCCTGGTGTCCATCAAGGTGTTAAGAGTGTTTGCGCACACATTTTTAGTGATGTGCATCGGATCAAGACAGTGGTGTACACTCATAAATGGCCAGTAAGGTAGTTTCCAGAAAACCGATTTTTTTCTTCCAAATGCTCCCATCAGGCGCTGCTACTGCATTATCCCCCTTTCCAAGGACAACCTCTAGTTTGTTGAGTTCTCGAAGTATCGTAGGCCCGTCTTGATATTTTAGAGCTAAGCGTTTCTCAATAGTACCGTTGAAATCTTTTCTGTTCCTACGGTAAGGGCAATCCTTAGGTAGGAACCTACTATGTCCAATATAAACTATCTTTGAGTTATTTGGCAGATTTACCGCATCAGTGTCGTCCAAGCTCTCGACACATCCAGTATAGCCTTTTGTCTTCTCTCCGGACAATGAACCTTGACCTGACAGGTTGGTGATTGTAGCGATAAGTACTCCCTTGATCGTGACATGTTCCTTTTTGTACTCGTCCCAAACATCCGACACACCCTTTTCAAACATCTCCACTAGTTCATCAATCACTGGTTCCAGAAACACATCGATGTCATTCCTAGGTTGTCTTGGCCCTTGGATCAGTAGTGGCATCTGGATGTACGACCGCTTCATATAGACCCAAGGTGGAAGGTTGTATATACAGAGCGTCAATGGCCAGGTGGTATGATTGCTTCTAACCTGGTTGAAAGGATTCATCTCATCTGTGCTCAAAGCAAACCAAAGGTGCCTTACCTCTCCACCGATGTCCTTATAGAACATAGTATTGATAGTCCTCTAGTTATGCCCATCGGTGGGGTGCCTCATCATTGTATCTTTCTTATGCTCTTCGCCATGCCAGCGCAACAGCTTGGCTAACTTTGCACATGCAAACAGCCTATGCACCCGGGGAGATATAGGGAAATACCAAACAACCTTTATGGGACCTCCTCTGGTCTTGGTACCCTCATTTGACGGCCCTTCCTTGTACCATGGAGCTTCACACTTGGGGTACTTGTCCAAGTCTTTGTATTTTTCTCTATGGTACAATATGCAATCATTGGAACATGCGTGGATTTTTTCAACCTCGAGGCCGATGTGGCAAATTATTTGCTTGGCCAAGTATGTCTTTTCTAGCAACTCGCTTTTTTCTGGGAGCATTTTCCTTATTATACCTAGCAAATGAGCGAAGCCTTTATTGCTCAATCCGTTTGTCGATTTGAACTCTAACAGCATGATGTTGGCTTCCAATTTGCTCATTGGACAATTCTTATACAATGGTGTTTTGCCATCTTGTCTCATTTTCTCTATCTTTCTCAGCTATCTTTCACTAAGACATCCGGTCTCTACATTAAGTAGCCACTAAGAAATGACATCGTTATCCTCGGTGTCATCAGCTAGCGTGTTCCTAAATACATTATTAACTGTGGCCATAGGTTCCGTATTGACAACAGGTTCCTCGTCAGCATCGTGGATGACTACGTCAGGCATGTCCACATCATCATCGTTTTCCTGTAGAACATTCACACCAACCTCACCATGCATAGTCCACATCGTATAGTTTGGCATGAACCCCTGATAATCAAGTGCGATCATATAGACTCAATTTGATGAAAGTTCCTATGATTCTTACAATCTTTGCATGGGTAGAAGACAGGGTTCCCATTCCCAGCATGGGCTTTGGCATCGGTGATAAACTGGCTGATGCCATGCATGTACCTCTTGTCCATTCGGGACAGATGCATCCACTCTCGATCTATCTCTACACAAAAAAATACTAAGATAGTAATTACAAAGAATTAATAAGAAATCGAGCTTCATGAACAACAATTATAGCTCGAAAGTACAATTTTTGGAAAACATTATTGTACACTAATTATTGGAAAATTGAAATTGGTAGCCCCGGCCCTATAAATTGAAAATCATAGTAAAAACAATTATTGCGCAATAATGAAGAACATCTATTCTACTCTACTTCTAAGAACTAATTATAGCATCACATACTAACAAAGATGATCTTGATCACCATAGAATAATTAGCTAGGAATTTAAATGTGTTAAAAGACACCAACCGTTTGGATGATGGATTCACCACAATTTGAGCCTTGCACAAATGTTCAATTGGAAAAGTGCTCTCTAGAATGGAGAAAGAACTAGAATGAGAATCAAGCAATATAGCCATCAAAACGAAGCTAATTAAGCAACAAAATCAAAGGAGTGGATGTTTGTTACTAACCTTAAAGCAAAAAGATCAAGCCATTCTTCAAAATCCAAGCACTAGCTTCATGGTGAAGAGCAGCCGCAACAATGGAGGGAAGGGTCCAAACGCGCGCCTCTATTCTCGGGATGGAAGAGAGGAGGAAGGAGAGGACGACTGCAGCCTTTTTGTGTTGTAGGCTTATCACCATCGGTTCTGGGCTAGAACCGACAGTGATAGAGCCCAATCACTGTCAGCTCTTGGCTTAAACCGGCAGTGATGAGTGGCCACCAAAACACTGTCAATTCAAACCACAAACCAGCAGTGATGTGGTCCTACACTGCCAGTTTTAGCGCAGCCCCAATCATTTTTTTCATTTTCAAGCTCATAACCGGTAGTGAAGGTACATCACTGCCGGTTCTCACAAATCCGACAGTGATGATGCCGGCAGTGATGTGCAAATCTGGTGTAGTGGAGGGAATTGATTGTAGACCGAGGAGGGCGTGTCGGAATAAAACCAAGGATATTTATTCTCTATTAGGTGGAGTTTTGTTTCAATGTACATTTGTTAAATTGTTTTGTTTAATCTATTTCTAAGTTTTGCATGTGTGCAGGTTGCAAGTAGTAAACTGGAGCCTTCACCATAGAGTTATGCTTCACCATTGAGAGAGACTATTTTTATTAGACTATGATTTGTTGTATCTTTGTATGGAAGTGTTTAAGTGTACTGTTTAAGTGCACTGTTAGATTTACTTTGAACTATTTAAGTGGACTGTTTATTAAGTGAAAAAACTACTTTATTCTATGATTTGGCTTAATTTTAAACTATGATTCACTACTACAAATTTGAACATCACTGTCGAATTTATGAGAACCGGCAGTGATGTACCTTAACTGCCGGTTCCAAGCTTGAAAATGAGAAAATGATTGGTGCTGGGCTAAAACCGGCAGTGGAGGACCACATCACTGCCGGTTTGTGGCTTGCACCGGCAGTGAGCTGGCGGTCACTTATCACTGCCGGTTCTAACCAAGAGCCGACAGTGATTTGGTGCTATCACTGTTGGTTCGAGCCAAGAACCGACGGTGATAAAATAGCAGTACAAAAAGCTAGCGCCGTCCTTTCCTTCCTCCTCTCTTCCATCCCGAGCACAGAGGTACGCGTTTGGACCACTCCCTCCATTGTTGCGGCTACTCTTCACCGTGAAGCTAGCTCTTGAATTTGGAAGAATGGCTTGATCTTTTTGCTTTAAGGTTAGTAACAAGCATCCACTCCTTTGATTTTGTTGCTGAATTAGCGTTGTTTTGATGGCTATATTGCTTGATTCTCATTCTAGTTCTTTCTCCATTCTAGAGAGCACTTTTCCAATTGGACTTTGTGCAAGGCTTGCAAGCAAATTATGGTGAATCCATCATCCAAAAGGTTGGTGTCTTTGAACACATTTAAAATCCTAGCTAATTACATGGTGGTCAAGATCATTGTTAGTATGTGATGCTATAATTAGTTCTTAATAAGAGTAGAGTAGATTCTTTTATAATTTTGGTGAGCAAATTAATCCATGTGTCACCTACCAACACATTGTTTGGAGCCATATTGTTGTTCATGGTCATGTCTCAAATTTTAGTCTTTTAAAAAAAATTAGTGTCTCCATTTTTATGTGGCATCGAGTAGAATAATTGTTCTTCATTATTATGCAATAATTGTTTTTTATGGGGCTATGATTTTCAATTTATATGGCCGGGGCTAACAATTTCAATTTTCCAATAATTAGTGTACAATAATGTTTTCCAAAAATAGGGTGACTAAATTAAATAAGTGTAGAATAAATGGTACTTTCAAGCTACTATTGTTGTTCATGAAGCTCGACTTCTTATTAATGTATTTGTAATTACTGTCTCAATATTTTTTTTGTTCAGTAGATGGATCGAGAGTGATTGCATCTGTCCTGAACGGACAAGCGGTACATGCATGGCGTCAGCCAATTTATCACCAATGCCAAAGCACATGCCAAGAATGGGAACCCTGTCTTCTGCCCATGCAAAAATTGCATGAATCAAAGGAAATGGGCTCAAATTGAGTCTGTACGAATGCACTTGATTACCAGGGGGTTCATACCAAACTATACAATATGGACTATGCATGGTGAGGTTGGTGTAAATGTTCCACAGGAAAATGATAATGATGTGGTCATGCCTAATGTGGCCATGCCTAACATAGCCATCCACGATGCTGACGAGGAACCCGGTGTCAACACGGAACCTATGGCCACAGTTAATGAATGTGTTTAGGAACATGCTAGCTGATGACATAGAGGATAACAATGGCATTTTCAGCTGCTACATAATGTAGAGACCGGATATCTTAGTGAAAGATAGCTAAGAAAGCTAGAGAAAATGAGACAAGATGGCAAAACACCATTGTATAAGAATAGCCAATGAGCAAATTGGAAGCCGACATCATGCTGTTAGAGTTCAAATCGACAAACGAATTGAGAGATAAAGGCTTCGATCAGTTGTTAGGTATAATAAGGAGAATGCCCTAGAAAAAAAGAGTTGCCATAAAAGACATACCTAGCCAAGCAAATGATCTGCCCCATCGGCCTCAAGGTTAAAAAAATCCATGTGTGTTCCAATGATTGCATATTGTACCGTGGAGATGAATACAAAGACTTGGATGCATGCCCCAAGTGTGAAGCTCCACGATACAAGGAAGGGCCATCAGATGAGGGTACCAAGACCAGAGGTGGTCCTGTGAAGGTCGTTAGTTATTTCCCTATAGCTCCCTGGGTGCATAGGCTATTTGCATGTGCAAAGTCAGCCAAGCTGTTGCGCTGGCATGGTAAAGAGTGTAAGAAAGATACAATGATGAGGCACGCCACCGATGGGAAGGACTGAAGGACAGTCAATACTATGTTCTATAAGAACATCGGTGAGAGGTAAGGTACCTTTGGTTTGGTTTGAGCATAGATGGGATAAATCCTTTTGACCAGGTTAGAAGCAATCATAGCACCTGGTCAATGATGCTCTGTATATACAACCTTCCACCTTGGCTCTATATGAAGCGGTTGTACATCTAGATGCCACCATTGATCCAAGGGCCAAGACAACCTAGGAATGATATCAATTTGTTTCTAGAACTAGTGGAGATGTTTGAAAAGGGTATGGAAGATGTTTGGGTTGAGTACAAAAAGGAACATGTCATGATCAAGGTGGTACTTATCACTACAATCACTGACCTACTAGGTCGAGGTTGCTTGTCCGGAGAGAAGACAAAAGGCTATACTAGATGTGTTGAGTGCTTGGTCGACACTGATGCGGTACATCTGCCAAAGAACTCAAAGATAGTTTATATGGGACACCGTAGGTTCCTACCTAAGGATCACCCTTATCGTAGGAACAGAAAAGATTTTGACGGGACTATTGAGAAACGCTTACCTCCAAAATATCAAGATGGGCATGTAATACTTTGAGAAGTCAACAAACTAGAGGTTGTCCTTGGCAAAAGCACAATGAAGTAGCAGCGCCTGATGGGAACGTCTAGAAGAAAAAAAATGGTTTTCTAGAAACTACCTTACTAGGCAGTGCTGAGTGTATGCCATTGTCTTGATCCCATGCACATTACTAAAAACGTGTGTGGTAACACACTTAACACCTTGATGGACACCGGGGGGACATCTTAGGATTCACTAGCCACATGCCTGGACATTCAACACTTGGTAATCAGGAAGGAGCTGCATCCTGTGGTGCTAGAGGATGGCTAGTTCAAACTTCTGATTGCATCATGGACCTTGAAGAAGGAAGAAAAGCGTGCGCTTATTTCTTTCTTCAATGAACTCAAAGTCCCGCCCGAAGAGGCTAGTGAACATGAGAGAACTCAAGTTCAACTATGGTTGTATGAAGGCCCATGATTGTCATGTCATTATTACTCTAATGCACCCTATTACCCTGCGTGGTATCCTCCCCTCAAAGGTTGGCGCCCCAATCATAAAGTTGTGCTCGTTCTTCAACGCGATCTCAAAAATGGTCATTGATGTGTCCATGCTGGACCAACTATAGCGAGATAGCCAAAACTCTCATTAGGCTTGAAATGCTTTTCCACCAACTTACTTTTATATCTTAGTGCATCTGCTCGTTCATCTTTTTGACTAAATTAGAGCCCTTGGCCCAATGTACCTACATCAGATGTTCTCTTTTGAAAGGTTGATGAAAGTTTTCAGGAGGTATGTTAGGAATAGATTTAGACCAGACGAGAGCATGGTTGAAGGATGGTCAATGGAGGAGGCCATTGAGTTATGCACATATTATTTGGACATCAATAGGGTCGGAGTTCTAGAATCTCATCACAAGGGAAGTCTAGGTGGCAAAGGAATGATTGGGGAGAAATCTATCACAGTAGATAACCCCATTTCTTTCAGACAGGCACAATTTGCTGTTCTCTAGCAAGCAGAGGATGTGATGCCATACTTTGATGAGCATAGGCAATCGCTGCAAACTTTGTATCCGAGCAGGTCGTAGGCTTGGCTTGATAAAAACATAAGGAGGAATTTGTCAGCTGGTTGCAATGCCGCTTGATTGGAACAACATTGGGTAATCAGCTGGATATCTTAGCTAAGGGAACTTCGAGTATATTGCTTAAGTACCAAGGGAATGAGATCATTGGATTTACATGTTTACATAAAAAAGCAAGATGGAAAGAGCACATACCAAAATAGTGTTGTTCGTTTTGATGCTCACGATGAAAATGACAACGTGCAGGCGACATACTATTATTTCATAGAGGAGATATGGGAGCTAGACTACAGTCGGTTGAAGGTAGCTTTTTCGCTATCAGTGGGTCCGGCTCAAGAAAATCACCACTGACAGAGAAGGGTTCACTACCATTGATCTCACCAAGACCGTATACAGAGACGACCCCTTCGTCCTTGCAAAAGACATTATGCAAATCTTCTATGAAGGGGACAACAAGACAAAAGCAAAGCTAAATGTAGTCCTGGAAGGAAAAAGGAAGATTGTCGGTGTCGATGGAGTGATGGTCGAAGAAGACTACAAGGGCTATCAGGAAATACCTACATTCAGGGCGAACATACCCCTACCTATCCTTGAAGCGGGTGACGAACCTGCTTACGACCGGCGTGATCATGATGAGGCCCTCATTGTTGGACCCGATGAAGATAGTTAGATTATTATTAACTATGTAATCATTATTCAGACATTGTATCAGTAATTCGCACTAAATATGTAATTTATATTTTGTGCTCATCTCTATAATTTAATTATTGACTATGTAATCAAATATTGAGATGATGTTCAGAAACACTATTATTTGATAATTATAGACCATTAATTAATTATCATAGAATTAAATAATCAAGGCACAAATTTTTTGTGTTACTTTAGAATATAAACCTACTGCATTATTTCTATTAATAAATAAATAAAGAAAAACAAACTAACCGAACTCCCTATCCTAACTCAGGGTTAAGGCCACGCCCTCTATACTCCGAGACCCGCGCTCAAATCCCAAGTGGGCCAAACTTTTTTGATTTTGCATTTATTATTTAGTAGTGCGTTACGGCAGGATTAAAAGAAAAAATAAAACCAATCTAACTGAACTCTCTATACTAGCTCAGTGGTTAAGGCCATGCACTCTCGACCCTGTGACCCGCGCTCGAATCCCAGATGAGCCAAACTTTTTTTATTTTCATTTATTATGTAGTAGTAGTGCATGAGATAAAAGAAAATGTACAACTAATTCTAACGTAATCCCTATTCTAGCGCAGTGGTTAAAGTTCCAAACTAAGAACCCTGAGACCTGGGTTCGAATCCTAGGCTTGGGAAATTTTTTATATTTTTTATAAAAAGGTTGTGATGGCAGGCAGCCCAGCTGCTCGGTGTCAGCATGGCAGGGCCCATTACTGTCGGTTCCCAGAACTAGCATAGAAGCCAACCTTCACTGTCGGTTTTTAAACTAAAACCGATAGTGATGTCTAGATGCTCCTCACAGGCCAATAGTGCTCCCGCTAACCACCACCGCAGGAGCACTGCTCCCACCTACCTCGAAAGCTTTAGTTCAAAAACAAAAATGTACCATGACTGATAGCCCCTATAAAATGGGCCTCGGCCGGGAGCTGGCCTCTCAACACCAAGTATTGCCACCCTCTTGCTGCTATTTCTCACTTCGTTCTCTCAAGCTAGTATACACATCTATGGCCTCTCTGTGGGAGAAAGCCCTCCACATAAAAATTTTAATAAGCATGGTCATCCACAAGGATGCTGCACATAAAAGGTACTAGAAGAATGTTTCTGAAGATAGAGCAACGCCAAAGCTTGAGGACGTCACGAGGTTGATAGAGTCATCGCTGCTCGGCAACCATCCCATGTGCTCTGAACTATCATTCCAGAGATGCCTGGGTTCAACGGTGCCCGGCAACCTCTCCGCTTATCTCCAGAAGGTGTAGATCGTCAGCCATCTCTAGCATTCTCTGGCGGCTCTTTGACCCTACTTGGGTGCTAGAAGAATGCTTTTGTGGTGGTTATCTTATAATGTGTTTATACACTTCGATTGTAACATTAACCTAGAAGGAAGTAGGTTTTTGTTATCGTATATTTAATTTTAGTGTTATGTCTTTGTTATCGTATATGTAATTTTATTTTAAGGTTTCTGATATTTTATATTGTATTTCCATAACCGAAATATGCATATATATTGATGTTTGTCTCTTCAAATGGCAATGCATGTATGGATATTTTACATATATATATGGTGCCCTAATAATTAATTATCTAGCATTTTTTGGGTGGACGACGGTGTTTTTGTACCCATATATGAAATTATGCAATTGATACAAATTTTTTGGACATTATTTGAGCATTAAATAAAGATCACAGAAATACTATTTTTTTTGTAAGTAATGACCTTTATTGCAGCATGCATGCAATGCATTTATTGCTGCATGCATTGAAGTACGTGCTGTCAGCCACATTATTGTCGGTTTTCATACAAAACCGACAGTGATAGGGCTGCATCATTGTCGGTTTCATTACAAAACCGGTAGTGATGGACACCATCAGTGTCGGTTTTGTTTTAAAACTGGCAATGATGTGTCTGCCCCCAATAAAAAGGAACCAGGAACATACACACGCACGCACCCTCACTTCACCCTCATTTCTTAGTTTCTCGTACTCTCACTTCTCACTCTTTTTATTCTACGTGGTCGAGGATCCTAGATATTTTATTGCAGGTATATATATGTTCTCCTCACTCACATTGTAGCTATGTATATTTGCATCGTCGATCTATATTTATTTAGTTTGCGACATTTTACTTGGCATATTTTATACAATGCAATATATATTTTTCTATTCATATTTCTTGAATTTTATTAGCTACAATGCAATATATATATTGTCCTCTTCCATATTCTAGCTATGTATATATATGCATCGATCTATATTTATTTAGTTTGCTACATTTTACTTGGCACATTTTATATAATGAAATATATATTTATAGTCATATTTTTTGAATTTTATTAGGTGGGACGAACGAACCTCCCCCACCACAAGAACCAAGTTTTCATCCATGCGATGATCCATTCGATCCTAATGTGGCCATTCCAAACAACCCTATTCTAGCTATCGTTTGAAATATTTTCCATCATCTTCTTTTTTATGCTAATTAATTAATAATTGTAGTTTAAATTTCATAATAAGTGTTGTTTCATAATATGTATGGACTCATTCAAATAATATCATTATTGCATATGTTGTAGAGGATAGCCCCGATAGATTGGCTGTAAGTAGCACTTAGCTTGCTCATGGTGTCGGACATCATTGAGAACACGACATCTACTGATGATGGTCAAACTTGGATGTGTGAACTAAGCTTCTACATCCCTTCGAGGCTACCATCAGGGTATCAAGAATTTATCTAGCGAACAGGATCACGAATGCCTAGTAGGAGAAGCACCCAGTTCTCGGCCATGCGCAACTGTTTGGTGGCACTTCAGCACATTTGCTACCAGGTGCTCGTTTTCTCGCACTTTAAGATAGAAGCTTTGCGTGCTGGTGATGTCCCCATTTCATAAGTAAGCGAATACTGGGTGAGCTACAACCAAATGGATGTGGTAAAGTCGACGTCACTGATACCTGAGTCATGGCTATTTATTGTATTGTTATTATAATAACGATCTCTCATTTCTTTTGCCCGCTTGCTAGTGGTGCTCCATGACAGTACCTATGTTGTATTGGGCTTGTTGGCCATTCTAGACCAAGCTATAGAGAGATTCGGGTATGACTGAGAGTACTATACTGGGAACCTCGAACAACACACTACTGCAGGATGTCAGTTCTGCATAAGATTCACTCACGGTGCCAATGGTTGTTCAGTAGGTTACATCTGTGGACTACCATGTCACCGGTCTTTTGAGGCACAAGAGAGTGCAATCGTACGGGTATTGGCCTTCATCGATAGATGTGGTTACAGAATCCATGACATCAATTACCATGCTTGGATGCAAATGTATGGTGCTACGCATCCACCCCCGAATTAGTGTTTGTTTACGTTTAACTTGCAAGGTTTAAGTTTAATTCGGCTTGTGTTTGTCATGTAATTCATGTGTTGTGGAACAAGAACTCTAAATTCTGATGCCGTATTGGTCTCAAACTTTGTCTCAGGCTTGCACGTGCCACAGGTGAATAGAACACCAACTTTGGGATTTTTCTGAGATGGTTTGGTACTTTCTCCGATTTAATTGAATTTCCATGCGACGTCACCGATTAATTAGAGGTTGAACTGAGCCTACCCCCAAAATGATCCAGAACGGTGCCAAACTTTTCCACAGGGTCTTATGTGCCCAAGGGACCAAATTTTGGTCAAGGTGGATGCAAAATTCTAGTGTGCCCAACATGTAGTTGGTCCTCTTTTGTCCCTTTTAGCACAAAGAAAAATAGAATAACAAAGAAAATAATCAGAAAAACCTAAAATCTTGTGTGGGGCAAAATTTGGGTGTACATGCTTGCAAAACAATTGAAGCCATTTGGACATAGGAGGTACATACCTGCTTCACAAACCTATAGAAGTCATCTCATATTACAATGACTAAACACCTAGGTACCCAAGGTTTATGTGGTTCATATGCATTCCAGTGTCGTATTGGTGTCAAACTTTTTCTCAGTCTTGCACGTGCCATGGGTGAAGGCTAGCACCGGAAGTGATGAGCCCTCAACACTGTCAGTTTGGCTTGGCCACCTCTAGTGATGCACCATCACTATATAAACTGAGCGCGTGCTGGCGAATTATTTGATCTATTTCGAACACCCGCGCCGCTCTCTTCCTCCACTCCGGTGAAGCACCGCCTCCACTCGCGCACCCCTATCCGCTACCCTCGAGCCCTCATCTTCCTCCATGCTAGTGGCCATGCTTCATGGTGCACCTTGCCTCACGATCCACCACACCATGGTGCTCAATGCCGTGGGCCTCAACACCCGCGGTCCTCCACACCGCCGTCCCCCATCAAGTGGTCCCCCATCCCAAGGTCATCCATGCTGGTCGTTCGAGGAACTTAGGAGCACGCGAAAAGCGGCTTCTCCATGCTACATGGTCCGTGCCGCCCTCACTACCCCTCCTCTATTCGATGGAATGCCCGTGAGGATAACATCCTCCTTCATGTAGCGCAGCCTCTTCTCTCCGTTGCTGGCAGTGAGGAATGCTGTCACCATTGTCCCTGCCATGGATGATGCCATTAGCCATGCCCGCACCCTCGTCTTCCTCGACGTCGTCGGAGCACCGCCACCACCCATGCCCTCGTCTTTTTTTATGCCGCTGGAGCACCGCCGGCACCCGTGCCCTCATCTTCCTTGTCCACCCCCACCACCACACCTGCATATGCCAATGCCGAGGCCCTCAGGAGCACATGGAGAGCTGCTACCGCTCCCCCACGGTGAGTGCATCTAGCACTGCCCCTTAGGTGTTCATTGAAATACCCATGAGGATAACAGCAGCCTGTTTATCCCTTTTTCTCTAGATTTCATGTAGAAACACTTCAAAATTCCTTAGTAGCAAATGTTTTTTGATCTATGGTGAACAAATTAGCTTAAAATACTATGGTCATTTGTAGCACGGGACATACTAGTGCTCAAAGTGGGATTGAAATGAGTTAGATGTTGAAATTCATGAGTTAGTTGTGTTGAAAATTGAAGTTTGAATATTTGAATATAGTCTACAACTTTGCTTACTCTACAACATGTTTGAATGACATAGCAGTATCAAACTAATTTGGTTAAATTTATAGGCAACCATGCCATGGTATGTAGTGCATGTTGGTCGGGTGCCTAGGATCTACCTTACCTAGGAAGATTGCTATGCTCAAGTCAATCACTACCCAGGGAATTTGTACAAAAAATACAACATAGAAGTTGAAGCTTTGAGGGCATACTATGGTGCAAGGAGTGCAAACCATGGCCATTAGCCAGCACTAGATATTGAAGAGAAGCCACCCGCCAAAGATATGAAGATTAGGAGAATTGCTCCTTGGTCATGGAAAGATGTCATGCTTTTATTTTTTGCTATGGTCATTACTTTTCTTATTTAGAAGTTGATGTAGTCTTAGGTTTGTAGAATAGTAGGTCGACTTTGTTGTATGTAGGTAACTTAGGTATCATGTGACTAGGTAGCCACACACGCTAATTAATTGAGAGTCTATTAGCTTACTTGGTGTATCTAGCAGGAGGTTTAGCCAACTGAGCAGCTAGATGGTTCGGGTAGCAGTAAGGCTAGAACCAAGCGAGGCATGTCATAGCTTCCTACTGGTAGGAATGCACACTGGCACATCACTGAGTTTGACCAAGTCGGTGAGCCACTCGCACCTAAAAAAGTTGCGGCCAAATAGAAGACTATCATCGAGGCACTTGTAAGGGAAAGTGGACTGAGAAAGATGATGACCCATGGAGGGTTCCCAAAAGTGAGAAGGATGACATATGGGAGAAATAGATCCCATAGTATTTCACTTTCCCATAGAACTATGACAAGGAGCAAGTCAAGAAAAAAGCAAAAGAAATCATGGGGACATGCTTCAAGACTTTCAAGGGGACATTGTACAAGAAATTTATCCTCAAGGATAAAGAGCCAAATTGGGATGGTGGAGAGTACACCAAGGAGACAGACTTCTGGTAGGGATTCAAGTAATACAGGCAATCTAATGAGTACTTGAAACTGAGCAGGAAGAATAAGGAGAACTCGCTTAAAGCAATGAATCCTCATAAACTTGGAGTTAGAAGAAATAGATATTAGTCCTGTAGATAGGCCTAGGGCGACATATGTAAGTGTTAAATTGGATCCTGAGTATAAACAAGAATTGATAGATTTGTTAAAGGAATTTAAAGATTGTTTTACTTGGGAATATTATGAAATGCCTAGCTTAGATCGATCAATTGTTGAACATCGGTTGCCAATCAAACCTAGATATCAGCCATTTAAACAAGCTCCAAGGAGATTTAATCCAAATGTTCTTGATGATATTAAGGAGACTGAAAGACTACTAGAAGCAAAATTTATCCGACCTTGCCGATATGTAGAGTGGATATCGAGTGTAGTTCCTGTGTATAAGAAAAATAGGAAGTTGAGAGTTTGTATTGATTTTAGAGATTTGAACTAGGTTACACCAATGGATGGTTATCCGATGCCAATAGCCGATATGTTGGTAGATGCAGCAGCCGGGCACAAGGTAATTAGTTTTATGGATGGTAATGCAGGTTATAATCAAATTTTTATGGCTGAAGAAGACATTGCAAAAATAGCATTTAGGTGTCCCACCACAATCGGCTTATTTGAATGGGTTGTGATGACTTTTGGATTGAAGAATGCTAGTGCAACTTATCAGAGGGCAATGATTATATTTTTCATAAGTTGATCAGCAGGATTGTTGAAATCTATATTGATGATGTGGTGGTGAAATCCAAAGGGTACAAAGAACATCTGGCTGATCTATGGGAGACTTTGGAGTGCACAAGAAAACATGGTTTAAAGATGAATCCTAATAAGTGTGCCTTTGGAGTGTCAGCTGGACTATTTTTGGGTTTTATGGTCCATGAGAGAGGAATTGAGATTGGTCAGAAAAGTATGAAAGCAATTGATGAAGCAGTACATCCAACTAATAAAATAGAATTACAATCTATGCTTGGTAAGATTAATTTTGTTAGAAAGTTTATTTCAAATGTGTCAGAAAGGATTCTGCCATTTTCTCCTTTGTTGAAGTTGAAAAATGATCAAGAATTTAAATGGGGTGACATACAACAAAAAACATTTGAGGAGATAAAAGAGTATATGAAATATCCACCTGTGCTGGTTCCTCCTTAGCAAGGTAAGCCTTTTAAGTTGTACGTGTCGGCTGATAGCTGAACGATTAGATCGGCCTTGATGCAAGAGTTTGAGGGAAAGGAACGGGTTGTTTTCTATTTAAGTAGAAGACTTTTGGATCCAGAAACAAGATATTCTCCTATTGAAAAGTTATGCTTATGCTTATATTTCTCCTGCACTAAATTGTGACATTATTTATTATCGGCTGAGTGTACAGTTGTGTCTAAAGCTGATGTGATCAAACACATGTTATCAATGCCAATATTAAATGGGAGAATGAGAAAGTGGATTCTTGCATTATCAAAATTTGACTTTAGGTATGAATCGGCTAAAGCGGTCAAAGGGCAAGTAAGGTTATGTGAAAATTATGCCTCGGACATTGTTCTTTGATGGATCATCGTGCAAGCAAGGTGGTGGCATTGGCATTGTTATTATTTCACCTTGGGGGGCAAGTTTTGAGTTTGCCTTTCAAACCAAACCAATGACCACCAATAATCAAGCAGAATATGAAGCAATTCTTAAGGGACTTCAAGTTCTCCAGGAAGTAAAGGCTGAGTCAATTAAAATATTTGGAGATTCACAGCTAGTTATTAATCAGTTAATCGGCCTATATGAATATAAAGATGATATTCTGAAGGGATACCATGATGAATGTTGAAAGTTACTTGAGGAGTTTCCCCTTACTTCTCTTTAGCATATTCCAAGAGCACAGAATCAAGAGGCCAATCGGTTAGCTCAGAATGCGTCAAGCTATCGAGTGTTCCAAGAAAACTTAAGTAGTGGACCTTGGCTAATGATTGGAGAGTTGAAATAGCCGATTCTCTCAACAAACCATCATAGAAGGTTACTAGAAAATTGAGATATAAATTGACTAAGTATGTTTTGTTAGTTGATCAGTTGTATTACAAAATAGTTGATGGAGTTTTGCTTAAATGTTTAAGTCAAGAAGAACCAAGAGTATTGATGGGAGAAGTACATGAAGGAATATGCGAAGCTCATCAATCGGCTTATAAAATGAAATGGGTTATTCGTAGGTCTTGATATTTCTGGCCAACAATATTAGAAGATTGTTTTGAATATTACAAGGGGTGTTAGGATTGTCAGCGTTTTGGTAATGTTCATAAATCACCTACATCAGCTATGAACCCAATAATTAAGCCATGGCCAATCCAAGGCTGGGGAATTGATTTAATTGGCCAGATTTTTCCAGCTTCAAGTAGAGGGCATAGATTTATATTGGTAGCAATAGATTATTTTACCAAGTGGGTTGAGGCGATTCCTTCGAAAATAGTAACTTCAAAGAATATGGTTGATTTTGTCAGGGAGCATATTGTTTATCGTTTTAGGATTCCTCAAACCATTACTACTGATCAAGGGACAATGTTCATATCAGAAGAATTTAGAGATTTTGCTACCAGTATGGGAATTAAATTACTAAATTCTTCTCCTTATTATGCCCAAGCTAATGACAAGGCAGAGGCATCCAATCAAATTTTGATTAAGTTGATTAAGAAGAAAATTGAAGAGCGACCAAGGAAGTGGTACCTGGCACTTAATGAAGCATTGTGGGCATATAGGATGGCTTGCCATGGATCGATTAAATCATCACCTTATGAGTTAGTATATGGGCATAATGCAATTCTTCCTTAGAAGATTCAGACTAGATCAAGACGTGTTACATTGCAAAATGATTTGACAGTCAAAGTCTATAAAAACCTTATGATGGATGATTTGGAGGACTTAAGTTGTCATTGGCTGCGTGCCCTTGAAAATATTGAGGCCAATAAATTAAGAGTTGCAAGGCATTATAATAAAAAGGTCAATAACAAATAGTTTTGTGAAGGAGAGTTAGTTTGGAAAGTAAGATTGCCGATTGGGCTAAAGACAATAGGTTTGGCAAATGATCGCCTAATTGGGAAGGTCCTTATCAGATTAAACGTTGTGCGCATGACAATGCATATATTTTGGAAATGCTAGAAGGGGAAGAGTTTGATAGAGCAAACAATGGAAAATTTCTAAAGAAGTATTATCCTAGCATTTGGATTAATACTTGATATCCGATTTGTTTAGTCGTCGGCTCTAATAGTCAGTACCAGGAGGGTATTGTCTTTAGTTGAAAAAAAATCAAACCAAAGGGGTAAAAGCTGATACGATATGTATCGCCTATAGAGCAAAAGCACACACAAGGACAATCATGATTCATATTATGGTAGTTTTAGAGATGAATTCATAAGGAAAAGGCAAAAACTTTATTCATTCATCGTTTGCTCCTAGTACAAACTAATTGAACACCTTGTTCACCACATCTTGGCTGGTATTTTATAGCCATGAAGGCGAGATGGTAGATATCTTGGAACATGTGAAAGAAACCTCAATTAATGGAAGGGGAAGCGCCGCTTCGCTAATGACAAGGGGAACGAGGCGTTGATGACTGAGAAGGAATTTGAAGGGTTTTTGCAATCAGGGTCGTTTTTAGATTCAGTTAAGTCAGAGTAAAGTTAGAATCGGGAATCGGCTAATTTAAATTAGCTATTCTAGCCGAACCATGAAGTACAGTAGACCAACAGGAAGAGTACAGTTATCATTAGGTTTACACAGAATATATACTACAGATGCTAGAACATAAATTACAAGTTAAGAGCATCATGAATTGCTCTTAGTGCTTTCAACCAAATAGCATCAACTTCCACAATTTGTTGTTTGTCTTCTTCGGCTGATCCAGGAATGCTCTCAAGACTGCTGCGAATAGCTTTGCCTTCCTTAACCTTGGTCAGCATCTCTTGTTTCTTCTGTTTGATGTCATTGGGGATCTGAGTCAAGTTAGACTCATGACGGTCAATGGTGGCTTTCACACTTTCCAGTTCCTGTTCGAACTCAGCACGCCTAATTCTCAGTTGAGTCAGTTCTGGTTCAATTTTGGAAGAAGAATTCTTTAGATTATCGATCAACTGTGCTAATTCTTTGGCTTCTTGCTTGTTAGATTTCTTAGCCATCAAAGCTTCATGGTCAGACAAGTTTCTTGGAGCCTTTTCACCTTGGGAGCTTGATCCTTGATGTTGGACAGAGGTATCAAGGCTTTAGCAAGATTTGGGGGCAGATCATCCTTAATGGCTAAGGAGATTCTTCTTATTGGATCTGCATCCTAGATCAAATTGGTTATGTTCCTATCGAGCATTAGCAGCATGTCTTTTAGCTAATTTTTTGTGTCATCTGATAAGATGTTTTGAGAAGAAATGGCTGATGAGCTTATCTTGTTTTCATCTATATATTCCTCAAAGTTGAAAGAATAGCTCAAAGCTAGAGAGTTAAGTGCCTATATGTGAACAAAAGGAGTCTTATTAGAAATAACAAATGAGTTGACAATGAGATGGATGGTGAGAGGGAGATAGTACCTTTTCTGAAAGAGATCCTGACTGAGGAGAAGGAACAGCTGATGATGTGTTGACATCCTTTTCAACATCCACTTGAATCGGCTCTAGGCTTTCTATGCTAGTGTCTGCAGGCATCAAAAAGCTTTTTAGTTTATAATTGCTATAGAAGGATAAAATGAGCATATGAATTTCTTACCATCGATTGTTTGTCGGGCTAGAGAATCGATAGTTTGAGTATTAGTGTCAACAGGGTCCTCTTCAACTGGTGAGTTGTTAGATCTTTGCTCTTGTGGAGACGTTTTCCTAGGTGGTGTCTGATAAAAGAAAATAATCAGAGAAGAGTGAGGACTGCATAAGATTGAAGGCTTGAGGAGATACCTTGGTAGTATCAGGTGATGAAGTAGAGAGGTTCTCATCTTCTGTCATCTAGGATCTGTTAGGGACATCAGTTGCTTCAATTGTAATTGGCTCCTTAGGAGGATTAGCCGATGAGAGATTAACATATGCTGATTTAAGTGCCTAGGATAGCAGTTCGGCACCCAAAGCAGATTGAGATGCAATAGTCGATGACTGCAAGAAAGGAATTGAATTAGAAGTTGAATATCATCTTAAGAGGGAAGATAAGTTAATTTACCTGAGCAATTGATGATTTTGTTCTACAAAGTCTCTTCCTAGTGGTGGTTTTCTAAGTTACACCTTGGGTTGCCTTGCGTTTTGAAGACTGATATGTGAGTATTGCTGGGACAGCTGGGGTTTTCATCAACTTTTTCAGAGTGGGTGCAGTTGAACCCATTCTTGAGGCTGGACATGGTGGATAATATTCTATGGGATGCCCTTTCCTGTCCACACTTGGGTGATCAAATTTGGTATCCTGCAAAAAAATTTGTTAGATGAACTGGCAGGAGAACTTGATAATTCGTCTAAAAGGAAAGTGGTGAGTTACCTCACTATCAAAAGCAAAGTCATTGTCTAGGGCTAAACAGTTAGGATGAATTGAGTTGCAGAAGAGGTGAGAGTGTCATTCTTGCCACCAGGAGTCAAACAGGTTTGAAGAGAAGGTGGCTCTTGTCCATTCATGCAGACAAAGAGAAGGAAGATCTGACCCCAATTGAAAGACTCTGGAAGCTTCTATTATTTCACTGATACCTTCTCTTGGCTTTAGAGTATTCCTAAAGAATAGCCGAGGGGGTAGTTGACCAAGGCCGAATTGATGGGCCACAAAAGAGGGGTTATAGAATTCATAAGTTGGAGATTATCTAGGAGAAAAGCACTAGTAGCCATTTTGCCATGACCATGGCGAAATTTGGTAGGCAACACGTAGGGTTTGATGATGCAACTAAAAATTGCAGCAGCTATTTCATCTGAACAACCTGATTCAAACAAGAATTTAACTGGCAGAACTAGTTCATTATCTTCATCTTCATCATAAGGCAACCAAGCCAAGATGTTTGCATCAAAACCTCTGTAAAATTTCTTGAAAAGGTCGCCTAAATCAACAGCAATTGTTATGGATGATGCAACTTCGCCATAATTCATACACTGTCAAGTTCTTCCTTCTTTTCCTTTATAATCTTCAGCAAAGTTGGAAGAAGGGAAGCTCACATTCTTGAGATTAGGTCTTACAATCTTATGCATGTACAGATTCAGCCATAATTGTATCAACCACCAAGGGCCACTGATGGTATGCACTGGTTCATTTTTTAGCAATTGGGCAGCTACTTGGTGCATCAGATGATAAGCAGATCCCAGCTGATATTTTCCAAGGGGGATTCCATTACCGGTTGCTAAATGCTCTGCCAAGTATTTATGATTATAGGTTGGACCACATGATGACCCACAAAAGATGAATTTTTCCAGCCACATATTCAAGAAAGCTACATGTTCTCTATCATCAACAGTCGATCCATCCCCAATATGATTCAAAATGTAACTTGTCCATCCTGTGCAGTCCGATACTTTGGCTAATTTCTTGGATCCAGCACTTAAGAAATCATAAGGTTGCATTGATCCTATTATTCCAAGGCCGGTTAAAATGTAGATGTTGGCCAAAGTAATGGTCATTGGACTGTGACAAAAAATGAAAGCATTCAAAGTGGTGGACCAAAAATAAGATGCAGAGATCAAAAGTGAATCATTTCTCTCCATTCCAGATAGTGAGAGTGTCAAGCATTGGTTTAAATAAGAAATTTCTCAATCTCTAGCTTTCTTTTCTGATACCCTGCGGAACTAATTTCTCCATCCTTTAGACATTTTGGGCCAGTTACTAAAAGGAGGTTTGGTGTTCCAGGAAGAAAAATCTATTACAGATTGTTTGAAGGGGATTCAGTTGGTTTCTTAGTTGATAAAATCAAATGGATTAGGATCACCCATAGGTCCAAGATAATAGGTATTAGGAACAATAGCTGATGGAATCAAAATTTCATTCCTCATTTCCTAGAAACTAGTTGGGATGAATTTAAGAAGAAAGAAAAATACAGAGCATCGGCTAATACTTAAAAGATAGAACTATGAAAGCATACCTCAGGAAGGTGATTGTTGGTCGCCATTGCAGCTGAAATGGATCTGAATATGAGGAAGGTTGTACAAAGGTGGCTTGAATAGTAGTTTGGCAGAGCAGAAGATCAGTTAGGGTTAAGGCTTTGGTGGTGGCGGTTTTGACTATTGAAGCTTGCTTAAGAGAAAAGGGGAAAGTAAGCAAGCTGAGCAAGCTGGAAATGATACTGTTGGGGTATTATATAGAATTTGGCCCGAGAAATCAGGAGTCACGCATATATTTCGGAATGAGTAGTCGCAACACGATGAGCAGATAAATAGAAATTTTGGAATAAAATCATTTTTATCCCAAAATTGGGAGGCATGTGTTTACACCAAAATTTAGGAAGAAGAACGCGGGAACTCGAAGCTTCTAGGATTGTGGCATCAAGGAATCGATTAGATATGAATCGGTATCAACTGATTTAGATGTGATGTTAGAATCGGCTATTTTATAGATGACGTCAGCAGACGGCGTCAATGGGCTATGCTTGAATGGTGCCAGGAAGATGTGTCGGACTCTACAAATAAGGAAAAATAGGGTCCAAGTTATTATTAAGTTAGGAAGTTTTCTTTTATTCCAAGAATTGTAATGAGTCATATTTGAGTAGGATTCATGTTTAGGTTCTGGGTATAAATATTAGACCCTGGTTATTGTACAAAAAAATGAACACTCAATCAATACAATCTTTCCGACTTTTGCCATCGCATTAGGAGTAGACGTATTGTAGATCTCGGCGAGCTCTTTAGCAGACAGGGTTGCATCTACTGATCTACCTCTAGCTTGGTTGTGAGTACAGTCACGACTTGTATTGTGCTTGTAAAGCTGCATCAGCTGATTGATCTTTTATGAGCCATAATATAAGTTAGTTATCGATTTGTATCGTAGTTTGTAAGGCTGCATCAGCTGATTGATCTCTTACGAATCATATTATAGATCAAAGTTATTGATCTTGTGTTAAATAACTTGTTGTTTAATACAATATCACCAATTATCGAATCTGCTAAGATTAGTAAGATTTTCCTTGCTATTTTTTGGTAGATTCAATAGTTATCAATCCTGTTATAATTAATGTTTTATTAATTATAACAAATCACCCGATTGAGATAGAGATAAATCGGCATCATATCATCTTAATTGGCCATCCTTTGATCTGGTCATGCTTTAAATCTTATAATTGATGGCTTAATTCCGCTAGATCGGTTGTTTTATCCCTATTCCAATCAAACATAGTATGCATCCAAAGACGTTTCAATCTTGAATAAACTCACTAGTGGTCTTGTTCATGATAAAGATATATACACTATTTATTTGCTATGACTGCATCGGCAATTTTAGCTGATTTGCCTATACTCTCATGCATATAGCATGTTTTCAAACATCTATCAACATATAGATGGTTTTATAGATTCTTTGGCTTTAGTTTGTTATCATTATCATAGCTGTATCGATCCGATCGAAACTCACTATTAATGATAATAGATTAGATTCAAACTATTTGTAGATTCATTTATATTAGACAGTCGATTTGTTCGCATATTATACTCTTTTCATCAAACTTATCGGCTCGACGCTTTATATCGATCATGTTCCATTTAGCCGATGATGATTTCTGATGTTCCATGAGCATCGGTTATTTTGATTCATATCATTATCGTTCAATATTAGCTAATAATCCTTGATTTAAATATCTTCATTTCATGACTACGCCGGATGTCTACTATTTAGTTGATAGCCCTATTGAATCGGCTATCTAGCTGTACATTTGGAACTGTCTGGTGCAACACCGACATGTTCCACTTTAAATTACTGATAATATTTTCTCACCTTGTCAATTGCAGGTCAAATTGACTGGCACGTCATTGGGTTTTTAGAATCGGCTGGTTCTGTGTTGAAGCCAAGCAGATCTCTGGTCTCGTTCCACTCAGATTATCCAGCTTGCTGTGTGTTAATCATATTGCCACATTTTTGTGTCAACAGCAAAAAGGGTTGTGTGCTGTGTCGCCTCCTGGCCGCTGAGGTGGTCCTCCAAATGATGTGGGGCAAGTTGTCGCTGCCGCCGCCGGCACAGGTGCGCGGTGATCTTCCATGCATAGGTGGCATTAGTGGCTATGCAGACAGATGGGAAAGAAGGGCTCTGTATTGCAGCGAGGACTGTAGGCTTTGCCAAGAAATCCATTTTTTTGAATGGGAAATTGGAATAAGAAACTAGTAATTCACTCTTTTCAAATGTAGTGTATTCTGGTATTTTAAATTTATCCTCAAATATGGTGGATTGAGATGAATACATGCGTATCCAAACAAGTCCTTAGGCATTCAATGAAACTACTAGTACAAAATAGGTTTCCCTATATAACATGAGACATGTCTGGCCCAATCGGATTTACAATACTCAGACTTTCTTATGTGTGCAGTAAACTTAGAATAGCAATGTGGCTCCTCCGTTAGGCATTAGATCGATGGGAGACTTAATTGGATGAATTATGTTATGCATATTTACCATACTACAGATCAGAAAGAGAACCAGAAAGAAACCAGCAGGCAAAACCGACCAACAAGGGCTAGAAAATGGCTACCAACTGACCAAAGGACCTAATCTACACCACTCTCAACAGAGTTTAACCCACACAATCGCTATGTCTGTGTTCACTTTTGTTGAACTTTGTATTAGGTCGGTTAAACTCAGTCTAGCCCCTGTTGGTTGCTTTTGCATGCAATTCTCTTTCTGGTTCTCTTTCTGATTTGTAGTATACTAATGGTGTTCGCCCTTTCTGATTGGAGGACGTGGGCGTATAGATGTTGAATTTTTCTGGAGCCTAAGATAGTCCGACCCTAGGAAATATAGACAATCTAGATCACTATAAGTCAATGAACAACAAAATACAGTGATGGCAACTATCAGGGGCCATCCAACTAGTCCATAGAACCCAACAATTAGTTCATGATACAAATAGGTATGGACTAATAAAACAACTAATTGGCTAATTTTTAGCCATGGCTAACTAGTCGCAGTTCGTCCAAACAGGGCCTAAGATAGTCTGGTACTTAGAAATCCTGACAGGACGAATAATAGTATTGATGAAACAACAAAATATAGATCATGTCAACTCTTGCACCGAGTTCACCACCTCCATCCGCCGTTTATCTTGCGCACCTCCACCTTGAGCTTAGCTTCATCATCCTCCAGATCCTCCTCCCATTCCTTGTTGTCATCATTGCTGTAGGTGGCCTCATGGATCACGCTGAAGAAGAAGGTGTTGCCAATGTTGAGGTTGTTGTTAGCATAGAAGGCGCCCCACTCATACTTGAAGGACACTCGCAAGACATTGTTTGTGTGGGTCCTCTCCAAGCCAATGAACTAGGACTACCTAGCCATCTACAGCTCGACCATGCGCCGCTACTTGTAGTCGTGCACTCACTCGAAGTCCACTGGCACATTCTTTGCCTCGCACAAAAAAAGACTGATGATAAAGAGGACAATGGTAACTTGCGACATCATCGGTACGTTCTATGTCTCGCGTGAGTGCTCACTAGATACTTTGTTTTGAGGTGGTACTTCTTCCAGATCACTGCAAAATTCCTTGGCTCCGTGATGGGCAGGGAGAGCTGACTACCACTGACCTCAAAGTTATGAGGGTACTGCTTGCGGCAGGTGGTAAGCTTGAAGACCTTGACATTACTCTATGACCGGTCATCATACCGCAATACAAGAGAGAACCCATCTTGGAGATCGAGGGCGCGGGCAAAGTGCTTCCATCCCTGGTGGAGGTACAAGTGACCGCCATTAGGGAACACCTCCACCTTCCATCGGCTAGGCTCTGCTCATCGTCTAGACAAAGCTCGAGTTTCCAGCAACCTCCAATGGCCCAGGCCATTGTAGCTAGTAGTTTATGCGTGCACAATGATCAAAATAGCTAGATAGAGGGACAAGTTCATTCCCAAAGGCAAACTCTAACAGATCGGATTCAGCACATAGAAAATAGGCACTTACCAATGTTTCTGCATATAATCTAGGAAGAAGGATCTTCATGCACTCCAAGTCACTCTAGCTCAGTCCTGCCATGTCTTCTTGAAGCCCTACAGTGCCAACTAGGGAACCAGATAGTCTTGAGGAATCCTTGTTGGTATGTCTGTGTTCTCGTTCTCCTCTCATGGTGGTGGTGGGAGGGGGGCTTTCTATTTATGTGTTTCTAGTGTTGTCACAAATGCAAGGAGTGCACACACTATTGGGGCATTAGTGGAGGAGCTAACATGTAGTAAAAACCAGCGCTGAGACTGATGCCATCTCATCGGCGTAAATGGAGGAGACATGCTCTGTTTTCATCAGTGTACGCTTGGGAATGTCAATACTCCTGCATCTCTAGTCGAACACGCCTTCTACAGTATGACTGGTTGAGGTTCCCGAGGGAGTGTGACAACACCCAAGGCGAAGCACACCAGTTGGAAAAAAATCTTTATCTTGCCTTGCCCTAGGGTCCCTGTGATGGTCCAAGCAATGTAAATCTAATCGAGCCAAACACGCCTTCAGTCTGCCCCTCGACTGCTGTGACTGCTTAGATTGGAATCAAATAAGTACAAAAAAGACCTATCACAACCGCACCAGGCATTCAAGTCTAAAGCGTGTCAAAAGCTCCTTTTCTCGAATGACTTCTTATGTCTAGCTTTCCTGACGCATTCGCTTCACCCTCATATTTTATTGCGCTCGCAAGAAAGTCTAAATACGGTATATTTGATCTTGTCAGATAGTATATAGTACAGCCATGGCATGGCAGACGAGGTTGTCTGTCGATGTGGAGTTCCTAGAGGCCTCCAACACCGGCAATCCTCCACCGATAGACGGATCTCTCATTGGCCTGCTCTCTAACCCGCTAGTTCCCCCTTTTGAGGTGGATCATCACTGCTCTTCATGTTGTTTATCTTCATTTAACCAAAGTATGGGAACAATGCTCACACTAATATTTATGTTCATGATGTTTAATTCAACTAGTATTTGGAATTTGCATACTATCTCAATAGGTGTTCATGGGCATGATGGCATCCCGAGCCTTGTTCGCCCCAATGCCCAGTTCTTCATCTACGGTCATGCTCGGAAAGCGGCCCCACGAGGCATCCCCCAATGGAGGTAGCCACCCATGATTCCGTGTTGTGCTGCACCGGTCAGTTCGGTAAAACTCGTTTGCCTTCTCAATTAGATTGCTCTCCCCCTTATCCTATATGAGGTTAAAGTTGGCTTGCATTATGCAGCACTTCCTCCATGGTGGCACCATCCCAGGTTGTGGGGCTTTCCCCTGATGGTACCATAGAGTTGTCCTATTGTCGCTTGCCACCACCGAGCCCATGTGTCCTTACACAGCCCTCTGGTTCTGAAGTGGGTGAATCGTTAGAAGAGCGTGAATCCTCGAATGACGTAGAGTACCGTCAATTATTGAAGGATTACCATGAGGTCCAAGTGGACTTGTCATTGACTAGGTTGAACACTGAGACGCTGCGCGGTGAGCTGGACGGCGCGCGCGACGCACTTCAAGTTTCCAAGAATTTGGCCTCCCAAGTGTGAGCCGATTTGGTGATCGCCCAGCAGTAGGCCAACACATGATGAACCTTGTTGTGGTATAGAGCACGTGGATGGACACCCTGCAAATGTCCATGCTAGCCGCCTATAATGCGGCCTTCCCTATTGGAAGAGTTGATAATCTATTGGCCACAGAGGAGCACCTTCGAGCCCTGCCAGCCCAAATTCGAGCCGTGGTGACCAAAGCCATTCGTCCGGGGGCTACCATGGCGCTGGCTGCTATCTAGCTTCAGAATGGCACAGCGGTGAACCTCAGAGTGGTGGAGCAGAGTTTTCCGCCGCATTCGACGGACGATGACATCGCCGATCTGATCGAGAGTTTTGAGTCGGCCGCCAACGCCGTCTTACCGAAGGTGGACGTGGACGAGATCCTGCATGCCAACCTCGACCCTTGGTCTATGAGACATATTAGTAGTATTAGTAGTCATGAATAAGTTTAATCTATGGGACACCCTTGCAAAATATGTGAACTCTTATTTGCATGTTGGTGTTAACTTTTGTTGAACTTTGTATCAGGCCTTGTTTGGATGCATGTGTATCCACATCAATCCACATGTGTTGAAGTGAAATGGAATGGAATTTAGTTTAATTCAACTCTAATCCACTTCAACACATGTGGATCGAGATGAATACATAGCCTTAGGTGGGTTAAACTCTATTGAGCATGGTGTAGCTCAGGTCCTTTGGTCATTTTGTAGCTGGTTTGTAGCCCCTGTTAGTTGCTTTTCGCTACAGATTTCTTTCTAGTTGTCTTTGATCTAATCTATAATATGCTAAACATTCATGAGTGCCTTTGATCTCTGTTGAAGCCAACTCATGTCTTTGATAAATTTGTTGAACTTGAAAGAACCATGTAGTGAGGAGTTCATCTGAATAAGTTTAGAATATTGTTTTTGCTTTTGCTTTTCTATTGTTTTGTTTCAATTCTATTTGTTTTCTTTAGGGATTAAACGAAAGTACTCGTACAAAATAGGTTTCCATGTATAACATGAGATGTGTCTGGCCCAGTCAGATTTACGATGCTGGGACTTTCTTGCATGCATAGTAAATTTGAATACCTATGTGGCTCCCTAAAGGAAACAAATTTGAAGAAGGTACATGTGACAACCAATACAATTTCAGCACTAGGAGCAAGTCTCGCACTTACAATCTATTGAGCGCAGTGAAGCTTAGGTCGTTTGGTTTCTATTTGTTTTTTTGTTGCCTTGGTGTCTTTGTCAATATTTGTTGAACTTGCAAAAACCTTGCAATGAGGAGCAAGTCTCGCCTTAGTGTAATGCAGAGCAGAGGAGCTATTGGTGTTGAAATGTTATTGCACACCTAAGAAAGTCCGACCGCAAGTCTTGCCTCAGTCTAATGTAGAGCAGAGGAGCCATTGGTGTTGAAATGTTATTGCACACGTAAGAAAGTCTGACCTCTATACATTTAAACATGTCTGACAGTATCCTCCATAGTTTTCCTCATCTTCCTATGATGCTTGTTACTGTGTCATTTACGATTTTAAGTTTGGCTAACTTAATAGTAGCATAGCCTAGTAGTACAATATGGTGGGTGCATTGTAGTGCTTTTGAAGTGTCATTTTTGTGTATTTTGGAGTGCCCTCGTCAGCATACCCCATGTACCCATGACATTAGAAATCAATATAAGTATTGTACTATAGCTAAATTAATGGATGAAACAGTGATGGGAGATGTAACACCACCGTAACACATGTGCGCGCCAAACAAATAATTCAATTTGCAAACAAAACAAAGATGGCACACTAGTTTAGCTGAAATAATGACAACATCCATCATTGAGGAAATTAACATGTCCATAGACAAGCAAACAACATTGGTCCCTTTAACATGCATGATAGAGAGATACATCAAATGCAGCTTTATTTACTGCTCTGCTAATGAATCCAAGAACAAGGGAAAACAAGGAAGATAGTATGGTCTGTAGATGAACTCTTTTTTAACGGTACGTCTACCATACCGAAAGACATGGACAGGAATGACATGAACTTTTTTGTGGTCCATGTTATATGCGATGATTGTTCCATCCTCCCTAGCAAAGAAAATCAAATTCCATTCTAGGTGAACTGTGATCACTATGTCCTTGTCATCAAAATCTGGGTAACCAAATCTAATATTAATCCTTCCAAACATGATCCGTGTGGTTACCATATGCTTCAATGTCCAATTATCAGTACCATAGTCTTCAATAATCTAGATTGAAAGCTTGGAATCATTGGGACCATCAATAGTACATAAACACAAGTGACCCTAAGCTTGATCCATGGAGTGGTGAAGACCATCTGGCCTATCAATTTTCCTCCATGTGTTTCCCTCCATATCCACAGCAAATATCATAGAGTACCTCCTAGAGTGCCCCATAATGTGCAGACAACCGTTAAGAAACACACTTGGTTGTCTGTGAATTGTCACATTCGTATGCTCACCCCACTCAGATTCCTTATAGATCCATGCTATAGTTTGAGATGAGTAGATATCCACACATGCGCACACAACGTTGACATCCACATATTCAATCACATGGAAGTGCGAGGAGGCTGTCAGATCGAACACCAAGCAAGCCTCACCAACAACATGGCCAACATCATGGGTGCTAGGCGATAGAATTTTAAACTTCTGGGTCATTAGATTGTAGACAACATAGTGGTATCCATTAGCCCCAAGGCACTAGCATAGGATGAGGCCATTGCAACAATCTGAGAGAGCTACATTGTCAATGTTGAAGGTCAAGAATTCCAAGGAGCGGGGGCGTACACCACGAACGACGCTAGTGAAGTTTCGATTGCCATTCTCACTGTCGTAGAAGAAGCCAGCCATAGTCTAGGGCAGCTTTTTATGGTTGTTGGGGTCTAAGATGAGGTCTTTCTAGGAACGATAGATATATTTGTAGCAAAACAAGGAGCGGGCGGGGAGGCAGCGGAGGATCTCAAAAATGAGATCCTCCATAAGGCTGGCCAGTGCGTTCCTCTTGTTGGGAGCCTATGCCATTTCGTTAGTGTGTAGTACAATGAGAGCTTCCTTAGTAATGAGATCACTGAAGAGGAAAATAATCCAACAAAGATCCATCAGTGAAGTCCACAACTCATACCTAAGTACAACTATTAACAATTTTCATGATATGACCCCATGTAAATTTAGAGTAGCACCACATAGATATATATATAACTCAAACTAGAGTAGTAGTTAATGGAGCTGTAACCATTACAATTTCAGCAGTTAATTGAGCTTCCTCAATTTTCACTAGTAGAATGTCAGTGAACAAGTGGTAGTGATCATCATTGGCATCAGTAGCAACATGTGCAGCTTAAACATTATTGGCCTCAGTGATGTGAATGGTGGACACAAAGCATTGATTTGCTTTCAATGACTTCCTCTTGTTTGGAACCAAATGGATAACTTGGTTGTCAACAAGGAGAAGACACAGAAAGAAAACATATGAGCTACATCATAATACATCCAACAGCCATGTAGACACCATTGGCATAGAAATTTGGCCTTAGATATGTTACAAGTTTAAAATACCATAAGGACTCACTGGTGGCACTGGAGCAAACTAAACAGAAATGTAGAATCAAGCAAGCATTGGATAGAAAAATAGTTTAAGGCATAAGCGAAGGGCCTATATGTTTGCTTAGACAGATAGGTATAATCAAGCAAGCACTTGACAATGAACAGGCCTAGTTGCACACAGACATTTACAGTAAGAACACTGAACATATGCAGAAAATCAAGACCTAGCAAAAAAATAGTGCCATCTCCTAGTTCGTTTCTTCAGCATTGGCCTAACTAGATCTACAATGGTACAATGTTTCTTGCATACCTCATGTTCAAGTAAGGACCAAAATAGTGAAGGTAGGAAAAGGTAAGAAAGGAGACTTGTGGATCAGATCTGCCGCCTCTGCTGCGGCACACAACGGACACGGATGCCAATGCCACCGTGCTCCACCGGGAAGACCATCTGTCTAGCCTTCAAAAGGATGCCTAAGCCACCACAGCACACTAGGGATCCTCCATTGCCGCCACCGCTGCAGCAAGTCTAACGGGCATAGATTTGTTTCCACTTGTAGGGGATACATCCAATATATAAGTCAACCTATCCACACAAAGAACATATACTACTATTAGAACTCCAAAGACATGTCAACACAATCAGGCATCTAGCACAATGGTGAAGATGGTCTATTCCTTAATCTGGGTCCCGGGTTTGACTCCTAGGTCTCATGGTTTTTTTAGTTTAAATTGATTAAACCCCGGCGACAACAAGCGACACGCAAGCTGTTGGGTCCCACATGTCAGAAGGAGATGGAGAAAGGTCCCACTGGCCATCGGGTCCCATAGGTACACGTGACACGCAAGCCATCGGGTCCCACAGGTCTGTTGGGTCCCACAGGTCGGATGGAGATGGAGAATGGTTCCGCAAGTACACGTGACACGTAATCCGTCGGGTCCCACAGGTCGGATGCTAAAGGGTCCTATAGGTACTCATCGAATGGAGAAAGGACTGAGTGGAGACTTGTATTATGAATTGGAAGCATCACAGATGAGTAACTGTAGGTCCCATAGATACATGTTGGATGGAGAAGGGTCCCAAAGGTACAACTCGCATGGAGAAAGGATCAAGCGAAGACTTTTATGACGAATTGCAAGTCCCACAGGTACACGTCGGATGGAGAAAGTACACTATGGAGATCTATGATGAAGCTATTCGTTACAGATCAAATATTGTACATCACATATGTGTAATTCGCTCAATGACGAAGCCCTATTCGTCATAGGTTTAAAGGAGATCGTCATAGATGAGTCCCATGAGTGATCTGTGATGAAACCCTACGCTCTTCTATGATGTTTTTTGTGACGATGCCTGATTTCATCATAGAATTAGAGGGTTGTAAGATCGTCACCACTGATCTATGATGAAACAGAAATATTCGTCATAAAAAGTGATCATCTATGATGATTTCGGATTCGTCATTAGCATTTTCGTCATAGAAGTGGATATTTCTAGTAGTGTGTTGCATGTTGTAAGTGGTGAGAGTATGTGCTGGCGAGGGGCCTGACATATGCTCCCCTCCACAAACTATGGTATTGACAGCCCATGAGAGGTGGGTAGGGACGTCTGGAAGGTGAAAATGCCTCCGAGATGAAAAACGTGGGCTCTGTGTCCCTAAACTTATTCTATGCTACGTTTTAGTTAGTTAGGTTTTGTTGTCCTATCTATGTGTGTATGCGAATGCAATCGAATAATGAAGAGAGGGACATGATTGATATCACCGGTGTCCGTTCAGGCGGTGGACACTTGCCCTGCTATTGAGTTGAGCCCTCGAGCGCTTGCTTGCGGTGAAGTCATCGTGGTTCCTAGGCCATGAGCTAGTAAGGGCACTTCTTTATCACTTGGAGCAGTCATAGCTAGCATAGATCGTCCTCTTGGGCTGCCTTGGACCAACCTTTACTGGCTTGACATCCTCTGTGGGCTCGTGAGCCCCCGAGGATGACTTCTTTATGTCTAGCTAGCTATAGCTTCTAGTCGAGGAGGCTCACGCGTTCTGATGCTTGAGCTTTCGTGGTGCAATGATGTTGTGGTCATAGCGTCCCTACCTCTGAATGCGGTTGTTGCTTTCGACAAAGAGCTAGAGTGACCTGTCACTACAGAAACTAGTTCTGAGTGCAGCACGATTTGATTCGCTCGGCATGGCGCGCGATGCGCTCAGGGAGCCCGCTGCCTCGGATGCATGCACCTCTAGGTGGAGGCTGACAATTTGCTATGACATGATGAATGGTTTGACCACCATGTAGGACTGGGTCCTAGTTTCGGGCTTGGCCTTGCGAGGCATGGTGTCGGGTAGCCACTTGATCACTAACAACACCCCCATGTGGCGGCGGGTAATTTCATTATTTGTGCATGCATCGACATGCTGCGCTCCACTGGTTGTGGAGATGTTGCTCAGGGCGTGGTTCTACCGCCAGACCTAGGCTTCCCATGTAGTTGTCCTAGACGGGGTAAAAGCTAGTGATGGGCGCTGACCCATTAGTGCGGATGACCTCATGGTTTCCCAAAAGGATGTGGCCGGTCGAGGCCATTCCCTAGGCGAGCTCGCCTTGAGCCACATGCATTTGGCTTCCTATGTGGAAGATTTGGCCATGGCTGGTGACAAGGGAGGGTACCAGCCCCCTATGTAGGTGAACTCTAGGATGCTTCCACTAAGGGCAATTCTTAGAGTGTGTCTGTTGTAGACCGTAGGGTCTAGATCTTCGAAGCAGAGGTCTAGAATGCGGCTGAAGGTGAATCCGGGCACTGGCCCTCTGATGCCAGTGAACTCATAGTTTTCATGGCAGAAGTGGCCATTGTGGGCCATTCCATGAGTGAGTCCACCGATGGTGCGAGGTGCCATCACTTTCTTCTCAACAATCGAGAGTGCGCGACTGTCCCCTACCTGGCATGCCAACTATCCGTGTTTTGTAAACCAAACTAGTAAATTTATAAGATTGTTGTGCTACTCTAGAAAGATAATGGTAGCATCCAAAAGACACGAGTATTTATACTGGTTCAGGCTGGATCCCTATGTCCAGTCTCAGAGATGATCAAGTGCATGTTTCTCGCTTGAATGCTCTGAAGTTCTTGCAATGGGGGGTTCAAGAATGATAGAAGAGGTAGGAGAGCTAAATCTAGAAGACAGGTTGCCCAAAGGGAAGCTTTAGGAGCCCTTCTACGGTGTAAGAATGAGTGAATGAGTTCGGATCCCCAAGATGGGTGCCATGGCTGCCCTTATATAGAGTTCGGGACTAGGGCATGTACAAAGAAGAAAGTTCTCCCGACCGAACAGTCATGAGCCTAAGGGAGGACCTAACTAACTTGGCTTGCAAGCTATGTCATCTTGTGGTGCACGTCTAGGCATGGTTGTCATCATGGTCCTATGGCCACATCGCGGCATGGTGTGGCATGGTGCTACTGTGCTGGCCGTGGCGGCACTGTAGGCACAACGGTGGTTCGCTAGCCATCCTATGCAACGTGGTCTCCGTCATGGTCATTGTCGTCGCTTCCTAGTTTCCTAGGACATCGTACAGGAGTTGGTAGCCGCCCCTAGGTCATTGATCACCCAGTTGGCTTGTGGAGCTAAGGGACACAATCACGATCACTGGGGTCATGGCTCCGCCAGTCTGGATGGCCTCTAAGTCAAGGCCTTCATCATGGATCATATCCCATAGTGGGTGGAATCATACATGCATCTCGTTGGTCCATATTTGTATGGTGGGTCACCGTACTGACAGCCATCATTGTGCGGTGTTGTCTTGTACGTGCTGCGTGGCACTGGGATGGCGTCTGACCCAACCAAGGTGACTGTTGTCCCCTTGGTCCTTGCGGGGTTAGTGCGGCATGTCTACTCTTGTTTGAGCAGGCACGCTTGGTTAGGCTCAACACCTCACCATTCCTCCTAGGGGTCGAAGCAGTGGGGAGGTTGTGAGTCTCTTGTGCGTCGTGTGGCTAAGTCTGATGAAGGGGTCATGGCTGACCCCTACTTAGCGTTTGGCCTGGTTTTCTTGGATCAGCTGGGCCTCGGTCGTTCGGGTTCTTGCTGGTGGATGTATCATGGGCTGCTCGGCCTAGTAACTAATTGGTGTCTTGAGACACTCCGGGGTTATAACCCCAACAAGAAGTTATATAGTTATCCTTTTGCTTGCTCTTTCCCACTAGTTGCATCACTGCTCCTAGATTTATTTGTCTTCTTAAGTGATCAAGTTTTCCTTATTTTATCGGCCTCAAGTTATCCCACTAGTCGTTTTAACCCTCAACTAAGGTCGTGCAATTGCTTGAGAACTTAGCACATAAGAATCTCTATTTTGCACTATCTTGGCCATAGACTTTCCCGGTGGCAAAATATAAATAACAACCTTAGAATACTGCCGTGAGAAGTGCTATGACTTTGATATTTTCTGTGCACTTGTGGAAATCTCCAATAGTCATAAGAAATATCACCTGTGACCGATGATCAATTAGCAGATATATTCACAAAGCCATTGGATGAAGCAAGATTTTGCAAGCTAAGAAATCAGTTGAACATTCTTGACTTCTCCAATATGTGAAGAGAGCATCCCATATATGACTAACCCCTCCTTTGACCAAACACAAAGGTAAAATTGATTTGCATTGAACATACATACCTTAGTAGATGTTGTTAGTGCATATCGACATGATATGTGAAACATAAGGACATTCATTGAAAATCAAAGGTTTTAAGTTCATATTCTACCACTTTAGTTTGTCTAATTAGTTGTTTCAAATGGTACAATATGACTTGTTCAAGAGAATGTGAACCCAAGTGTTTTATCTAGTTGATGAACTATACAAGTGTTTAATTCAACTTCAACAAGATAACTGCTTGAGGGCGTGCGAAGAAGCTTGAAGATGGTTCAAACTGAATTAAATGCTTATGCAAATCGACAAGCTCAAGCTAATGAGAAAGAAGCTCAGGCAGATAAGTGATTCTCATCTTTAAGTGATCATCTCCATCAAAGACTGATCACAACATAACAAGCATATCGCAAGTACACCCTTTGTCGTAATTAATGACGAAGGGGGATAGATGACAAATATACATCCAAAGGGGAGAAGATAAATGAAAGATATGCACAAGAAATGGATTGGAGGCAAAGAGCAAGATTGAAGAATTGAAGGGTATCAAATTTCAAGAAAAGCACACAAGTAGGGGGGAGCATGAACATTTTGTTATTGCATTTTCAAATGTGTGCATCTCATATCATTGTTTGCATCTAAATGCATTTAGTTTCAAGTATTCCTACTTGTGTGGTGATTGCTAGACATAGACTTCTTTGATGAATTCAAAACTATCATGTGTAGGTTCCAAGTGGTAGCTAGACAGTAGTGCTTAGTGTTTTTCAAGTGGTAACTAGAAACTCTTACTTATAATGTTGATCTCATGGGGTTTTCTAGTGTTTGTGTATGTCTAGCTAACCAAGATGCTAAGGATGGACCTCTCAAGTTGTGATCATTCTACAAAGGTTTATTTCTATCTCATATACCTCAGTATCACTTAGTAGTATTAACTCTCCTATATTTCTAAACCTAGCATATGTGCAAGCTTTAAACCAAACACACTAGCACATATGTAAGGGGAGCTAACACTACCATGTTGGATCTTTTAGAACTTATCCAAATCCTTGGTTTTCATGTTGGATAAGCAACACAAGGTCCAAACCAAGTTAGTAATTTACTCTTGTGTCAAGAGCTAGCTTGGAATTTCAATTCCATTCATATCTTTGAAAGGTTGTCATCAATTACCAAAAGGAGGGAGTTTGAAAGCCCTAGTTTGGTTTTGGTAATTGAGTGCCAACCATGTGGGCTAATGCTTTCATTGAGTATGATTAGCTAGGGTCCACTTGATGGTGATGGACAAGGCATAGGAGGTGATGGAGATGGAGACCAAGATCACATGCATGCAAGTATTCATCAAATGGAGAAAAGATGGAGCAAAAGGAAGCCACAAGGAAAAGGTATAAGATAGGGCTTCGCTTTTGCCAACCAAGGTGCAATAGAGTGCATAGTTGGATTTAGGATATATAGTCATATTGTAAAGAGGGGAAACATTTAGTTGCAACGGTTATCTATTGCCACTATGTGAGAGTTCCATTTGCATATACATTACGTGATGAGTAGCAAGTGAAAATGTTTTGTAAAACACTTTAAAAACGCTAACTCAAGACTTAGTTTTCTGGCAAAACATTATTTGAGAGTTGGCATGCTTGTGAAGAGGTGAAGTTGTGCTATCGATTGTGCTATTTCAGCATTCACCAGGATGTGTCCGGTGTGCATGGGACTCGAGCACCGGACACGTCGACATGTGCAAATCTCTATCTAGTTTTCAGTCGAGCACTACACCAGACAAGAATAGTGTAGGTCAAACGAGCATGTGAAAGTTCAAAGTGCCTCACGGACATGTTCGGTGTGGCACTTGATGCCACACTAGACTAGAGTTCTAGTGGGCATGTTTTCCAGGTCACAAGCACGTACACTCACCAGACTAGTCCGGTGTGCACCGAATAGGGTCATCGGACTCACTACAATGGCTAACGACTAGTTTTTGTGATCATTGGATAGTAGCCATTGGGGCGTCCAGCAAAGAGGTTCTGTGCACACTGGACACATCTGGTGTGTGCATAGAATCTACACCTTTTGCCCAACAGCTGGTGGCCCATGGGGCTATAAATTCATGGGTGGCCAGCCATTTTGGCTCTCTTGGCACACTTGGTTAATATTGTTGCATACTTTGAGCTCAAGCAACCACTCCGTCGGTGTTTGATGACCGGCAACACATCATGATGCTACCCAAGACGATGATTGAAGGGCTTCGATGTATGCAAAAAATAATGGTGAACGCAAAGACAATGATTTATACTGGTCCAGGCCACTAGAATAGCGTAATACACTATGTCAAGTTTAGCGTGTGACCTTGCATTGGATTGTATTATATGATGTGTTTACAAGGGGTGCCCCTACCTCTCGTTATATAGTCCAGAGGGCAGACACGTTGATCTAGTCCTAGTGGGATATGACAAATGAGTTCTAGTTCTATTACAGAAGCTAACTTTCCTAAAGTCCGACTAGGTCAGTTCTTCTTAACTTAAAATACATGCCACCTTGTCGCATGTCTTAAAGTAGACCATGGGCCAGCCTAGACCCATGGCGAGTAGTCGATCCTATGGGGAACCCTTAGGATCCTGGTCCGTCACTCTCCAACTCACTTGCTAACTTCATGACCGCATTTGTGTGAGATTGTGAGTGATTTAGTCGCATTTGAGAGATTGTATTTGGTGGCACTAGTTGGTTTATGACTTGGGATTTCTTCTTACTCTTGGTGATTGCCATCACCGAGTCGGCTTGGTGCTTGTGGAGGATCATTGAGGGGCTCTTGGTGATTGTAGCTGCCTCCAATCATTGGCTATTATGAGGGAGATTCATAAAGAGTAATTATAATGAAATCAATCAAGGTCTGGAGAGGTCCTTTATGATCTACCATCTTCTATATGAACTGGTGATCTAAGTGTCTTACGGCAAACATGACAGGCCGAGCCTCGCCGCTGACATGTGAAGCAAGCTAGGATAAATCATGTTGAGCAGATCTCGAGCTCTCCCTAGGCTTAAGGAAACAAAGGACCAGATGGTCATGACCAAGGGTGTGCCAGTCAATTTGACCCTGTAATTGACGAGGAAAGTTTGATTAGTAATTTAAGGTGGAACATGCCGGTGTTGGTCTAGATAGTTCTAAATGTGTGGCTAAGTAGCCGATGATATAAGGCTATCAACTAAAGAGTTGATATCTAGCAAGTTCATGATGCAAAGCGAATAAAATGAGCATTTCGGCAATTATCAGATATTTGAGTATATGGATCTTAATCAGTCGATGATCATGAGAACATGCAAGGGTGTGATAGATAAACATGAAAGAAAATATACTAACTGAGAATCATACTAGCTTTTAACTTAGATAAGAACAAGTACAAATGTATGAGTAGCCAGTGTATTCTCAATAAGCACGCAATCGGCTAAAATAGCCGATTCTAATGAAAGTAAGCTCATAACATGCAAGCACTCAACCATTGAACATGGATAGATCCGTAAACCTATAAAATCTAATATATTATCTCTAACAGTGGGGTTCTACCGAATCGATGGCGGCCATAATAAAGATAACAAATTAAACCTTCAAAGAATACAAGTCGGTTCACACTTAATCAAAATCGTGAAAGCATGTTACGATCGTGAAAGCGCGGGTGGTCGGCTAAATAGCTGATGCGAACATAGCATGTAGCCAGAGGCTATGTGTGACCATAAGCAAGACTTGTTAATTGATAATTTCTGATCTATAGTGCTAACAGTGGGGGTCGACCGGATCGATGGCAGTCATAATAGTAGTTCTAAACTGGACATCATCAACTAACAAGCATACTTAGGGTCAAACACGCCTTGACCACATGCTATCTTCGAACAAGATTGGGACAAAATGGCTAATCTAGCCGAAACCATCATCAAAGTGAGATCTAAAAGGGATAAAGCAACAAGATGATAGTTTAAAGAGATATAAAGCCGATCTGTTTCAATCTTAATCGAGTAAGGGGTGGTGTTGTTACAAATAGTAAGAATACTAGTTATAACAAGATCGATAACTAGCAAATCTATTAAAAACAGCAAGGAAATCCTTCCAATCTTAATAGATTTATCCGATAACTGCTAATTCGAATCAAAATTTGTACGAGATCGAGCTGGACTGATGCAACCTTACAAATTTTGATAAGAATCAAAGGGTAACTTGTATCAGGAATTGTATGAGATCGAGCCGGACCGATGCAACCTTACAATTACTGATAAAAGTTGATAACTAACTTATACAAAGCTTATAAGAGGTTGAGCCGGACCGATGCAACCTTATAAACAAAGTATAAGTCGTGACGGATACTCACAAACAAACCGGAGGTCGGACCTAACCGATGCATCCCTGCTTGCCCGAAGAACTCACCGAGATTTACTGTACTCCTACTCCTAAGGGGTGGCATAAGCCGAAAAGCAAAGGTACAGGTTTTTGATTGATTGTAGATATGTCCATTACAATAGTCGGGGTTCAATATTTATACCCGAGGCTTGACTATGAGTCCTGGTTGAACAAGACTAGTTACAAAACTTGGAAAGGAAAATAGAATATCCTAAATTAAGATAACTCAGACTCCAAACTTCCCTTTCTATGAAGTCCACCATATCTTCTTGCTTTAGGCCATCGCTATTTGCCATCGTCAAGGCCCATTCTTGGAATGATGATGTCATGCCACCCAGTTGATCCCAATGGTAGCTTTCTATTGGCATTTCTTAGCGTCACCACTAGGATTGGTGTTTCCTAGCAATGGCACCAGAAATGCCATGATGATTTTTTGAACACATGCATAAATATTCCACAAGCTCACAAATATATCATTGTAGCATTTCACCCGGAAGTATTCGGGTATCGTTCATTTATATTTTCCCAAAGGAAGGCATGGTATAAAAGTCACTAGAAGGGACATGGTCAAGATAACATGATTGTAAATGAGACTTTTCCCTGTGTGCCCTTATAAAAGATCGTAATTCCATGTGTGCCCCTGGAAAAATTCAGCGGTCTTCAGCGCCACTATTTCAACTTTTTCGTGTCATCCATGCCACTTCCGTCAGTTTGGGCTCTAACGCCGTTAAACTGCAGGTGTGAAAAGACGAAAATGCCCTTAAGTTCAAATATGTTATTAATTTTTTTTGAGCATCTTAACGACTTCAAATGAAAAAACTCAAAACTAGAAAGTTGTAGATCTCGTCGAGATCTATAATTTTTATATAATTTTTTTTTTCATTTAATTTCGCAAAAAAATTAATATGGTTTTTCTAAGATATATTAATCATATCAAATCATATTTTTTTTGCGAAATTAAATGAAAAAAAAATTTATATGAAAATTATAGATCTCGACGAGATCTACAACTTTCTAGTTTTGAGTTTTTTCATTTGAAGTCGTTAAGATGCTCAAAAAAAATTAATAACATATTTGAACTTAAGGGCATTTTCGTCTTTTCACACCTGCAGTTTAACGGCGTTAGAGCCCAAACTGACGGAAGTGGCATGGATGACACGAAAAAGTTGGAGTAGTGGCGCTGAAGACCGCTGAATTTTTTCAGGGGCACACAGGGAATTACGATCTTTTATAAGGGCACACAGGGAAAAGTCTCTTGTATAATAGACCAAAGTTCATAACAGGGGTAAGCCAGGATAAACATTGGATAGTGTGACACACACACTTAAGCCAATCTCAAGGATAAAGATAAAAGAAAGAATAAAGAATAAAAGAATATACCTAAACAAGAGCAGGCTTATCTTGTATAGCTATGCTAAGATGGGCAGATCATACAAATACATGAATATCTAAGGGTAGCAATCCTAAGTTAAGATAGATTTGGTCACTATAAATTTACTTCGGTTACCGGAGCACACCTGATCTATCAGGCGATACCGGCATATGGCTCTACGCCATATACGAACGTGGGGGATTACGAAGAATGGACAAGGTTGTCACCACCTGCTGCCTACACCTCAACCATGGGATACGAGGCAAATGAAGGTAACTTCTAACATAGACACCATGTCTACGCTATTGGTAACTACTCTAGCGATGGCCAAGAACTTCCGTCTTTATTAGGAGTCCTCTTACTAGAGCATCCGCCATGGGGACGGACGATGAACCTGCAAGAATATAATGACCAAAACTAATCTTAAAGTAGAACCTACTACCTTAATATAGGTCTTGGTCTAAACATGTATGTTGTATGAAAGATTAAGCATAAAATTTCATATGCTAAATGAATAACATAGGAACTTTGCTCTAATTCATGAACATAGCTGTATTGATAATATGAGAGCAAGAACATAAGAGAAATCTTCATATTATTCATACCAAGAATTCTCCAAAGTACATGCTCTCCAATGAAGCTTCTTGCCTAACTCCCAATAAAACTAAAAATAGTAAAAGATACAAGTGGAGGGAGAGAGAGCTCAAGTGTGGTGTGTATTGTGAATGGAGCTCTCCCCATCTATTTATAGTCTAGGATGGTCGGTTTGGAGGCTAGTAAAATAGGAAACCACTGGGAGCTGCCTCATCATGCCGCCATGCAACTACCAGAGCAAGCTGGGCTCGAGCGGAGCTGGGGGCGGTGCAGGCGCACCCAGGGTGTGGCTACACCCTGGGCTACTCCTCTTAGCACCGCCTTGCTTTGGTGAGTTGCTGGTTGGGCCAGGATGGCTTCCTCTGTGGTGCCCAGGCCAATCTTTGCGTGTAGGTGGGCATCTCTCCTTGTTTCTCTTCTATGCTTTGTTGGAAAGTGTATTTTTGTCACCTTTTCCACCGTATTCGTGTATATGTCCCATAGAATAATAATCTTCCAATACAAGTGGAAATGGATCAAAGTGATAACATATATGTGTAAGTCATGCTTAGTTTCCTCTCTTTTGGACATTAGTTGGTAGTAAAATGTTGTCGCTAAGGACTGCCAACACTTTCTTAGCCGATTTTACGAATATTTCGGCTTTCTTCAATGGATTTCAAAATCCAGGGTTCTCACGTATACTGGTCAAAATTTGGTGTCACCACATGCCCTCCAATTTTGGGGTAAATGATTTTATCCCAAAATTATCTTATGTGGTCATCTCACGTACTCTATCTTTTGTCCACTCTGACACTCCACTTCAAATAAGCCCCAAATAGGGATAGTCGCCAATATTCTTTAATCTTCCTCCTTGCATCATCTTGAGTCCTTTATTCCTGTCGGTAGCATCTAGACCGGGCTCATTCCGCTAGCTGACCCAAGTTAGTCGATCGACCCTTTTGACTAATCAAATGAGGTCACTCTCTCGGAGCCAAGCAAAAACACAAAGTCGGAGTGAATAGATTTTTGGGTCCACGGTCCAGAATTCAACAAGAATGCCAAAATCCTAGTTAGGATTTCAAGTCCGTGATCTTGCAACTGCCGCACCCTCATTTGGCCACGCGTGGCCTCCTCAATCTCTGGAGCGGCCTTCCACCTTCAAATAAACTTGTTTTTACCTAGCCAAAGGAATTCCACCAGTGCTTCTTTATTGCGGTTATAAATATAGCTTCAAGGTCTGGCCGGGATCATATCCGCTCCTGCCTTCATATCCACCATTGCATAACTCTTTCCTCTCTAGACCTAAACCGTTCTTCCTCCTCAAGACCATTGTTCACGGCAAGCGCCCTATCAGTGATATTTCATAGGAAGATCTCCCCATGCGCCAATGCCTCTACCATCAGGGGTAAGGCAGATCCTGTCTGCATCTTTTGTTCTTCTCAATGATTGCCTTAACCAACTTCTCTTGGTCTATCGAGCTACATCCCACGCCGGTGCCCATCGTCATGTGGCGGGGCCTTCTTGGTGCCACCAGAGATGCTAAATCGACGGTGTCGGTAGGATCTTCCGATGACTCCTTCGACTCTAATAATGGAGATGATGCCCACCGTTATCTCCACGAGCAGAATGCGACGATGGATCGCTATTCGTTGGTGACCCATGAGAACGGTCATCTAGAGATTGCCCTGAGCCCCTGCTAGGCTGCCCTTGCCGCTGCAAAAGGAGAGACCAATGCCATCTAGGTGCAACTGGCAGCATTCAATGCTAGGGTCGCTAGTAAGTGTTTCTAGATTATCTTGTACTTGAATACTCTATTTTGCTAATCTCCTCCTGATGACCTCTTTCTTCTTCTTGTAGCTTTGATGGAGCAACTGGAGGCCCTCCAGTTAGCGGCATATGATGTGGCCAACACCCTGAATGCCTGGGGCGGCGTGTTGGTGGCCCACCTCTAGGACATCCCCGTGCATGCTAGGGAGGTGGGTCTCCATGGTGTCCGTCAAGGAGCCACCATAGCCCTAGCAATCGCCCAGGTGCACTCCAGGCATGATCTGTACCCGCTGCAGCCCAGCATCCTAGATAGCGAAGACTCTGATGACCACCAGGAGTTGGTCGACGACTTTGAGGGAGTTGCCGATGCCATGGCACACATAACCCTGGCCGAAGGAATCGTCAATCGTGTTTTCTTCGGCCCTTAGATTGTAATAGGGTTATGTTCAATAAATAAAATCTCTTTTCGTACCCATACTTGCGCCTTGGACCTGTGCAAACATCTTTTTCGATTATCTCCTGAACCAATGATCTCGGGGAATCTGTCAAAAAACTTGAACTAGGTTTTTAGTCGATCTAAACCAGCCGATCAGGTCGAATTGACTAACTTTTTAGAGCAGATTCACCCAGGGCTAAGTGAACACACAAAACCATAGGGAGCAAACTTTTCCAAACCCACGGCCCATAATTGAGTGACGATTTGCATAAATTGACACCATCCGCTTTAGACGCTCCGAATGCAGTTCGAGCAATCCTGAACTCGTAAATTTAACTCTCATGCATCTCTGAACTGTAATACTTGATGTGAACATTTAGCCGATACACAAATTCCATGTTTTCACCGGCAGTCAGCGATCAATTTTCAATGGTTCTTTCTAGCTCTGTCCTCTTGTAGCCATTTTTAGCTGATTGATCCTTAAGGCTAGCCTCCGGTTCTAATTGGAAACACAAAGTCACAGCAAATAAACATCTAGATCCATGGCCCGGAACCAGATGATAACGCAGAAAACCCTAGCAAATGAAATTTTGCGTCCGTGATCTCTATAACCGTTGTTTTCTCATTTGGCCATGCGTGGCCTCCTCGATCTTTGGAGCAGCCTTTTGCCTTCCATTAATTGCATTTCAATCCAACATGGCTCAATAAACCTACCCACACCAACCTTGGCTATAAATATATACCCTCAGGGGATAGCCAAAAGATCATATCTGCACTCGCCTTTGCTCTTGCCACTGCACAACTTCTCCTTTCTAGATCCAAGAATCCATCCTGTCAAGAGGAATGACGGATGGCAAGCGCCCCGCCGATGAATTTCTAGAAGAGGATCTTCACCACGCCAGTGCTTCTGCATCCCAAGGTATGTCGGACTACATTCCAAATCTCCTGATAATACTCTGAACTTGGTGATTCTCTGCTTCACAGGAACATTTCTTATGCTAGCATTCAAAATCTGCTGGCGAGATTTAGGGCTCAGTAGGTGGCATCGGTAGCCTCTTCCAGTGACTCTTCCGATTCGTATAATGGAGATGACGCTCGACGCTATCTCCATGAACGAAATGAGGCGATGAGTTGTCATTGGGAGGCAACCCACAAAACCGAGTGCCTGGAGGCCGCTCGGAATGCTTCCCAAGCCGCTCTTGCCACCGTGGAGGGAGAGAGTAGCGCCGCTAGGGCACAACTGGCAGAGTCCGATGCTAAGGTTATGGGTAAGATTCTCAAGAGAACTCTCTTTCTTCTGTTATCTTCACTTTGTTGCGCTCTTCCTGATGATCCATGTTCTTCTTATTGCAACCGTGTTGGAGCAATCGGAGGCCCACCAACTAGCGCCGAACAACGCCGTTGGGGCTTTGAACGCCCGGGGCGACTTGCTGGCGAATTGCCTCCAAGACATCCCTGTGCGCACCGAGGAGATTGCTCCTCATAGCATCTGCCATGGGGCTTCGATTGCTTTGATCGTCACTCAGGTGCGCTTCGGCCATGAGCTCCGAAGGCTGTAGCCTAGCTTCACGAGCGGCAACGACCATCATGACTTGGTGGTGGATTTTGAAGGGGCTAACGATGTCGTGGTGAACACTTCTTCAACCGAAGGAATCATGAACAACGTTTTCTTCAGCCCTTAGTTTGTATTTAGGAGTAAAAATGAATAAATGAAGGTTCTTATCGATTTGCTCATGTTTGAACTCATGTGAATATTTTTCAATCCTATCACCAATGTTTCTCTGAGTTAACCTCCATATGACTTGTATCTTTCTTTTTAGTTTTTGCACTATAGGCGATGCATGCCGCACCGGCTTCTGCCTTCTTAGGCCAAATTAGGATTATTTTTTTGTTTTGAAGGCGATACTTTGCTAGTACCGGCTGTCAAATCCAATGATGATGCAATCAAGCATTGGGACAATCTTCTTTAAAAATAGTTCCCAAAAACGTAGTTGATGACACAAGAACTCTAGAATCATCAGCTGCCAAACTTTCTTGAAACATTGTGCGCTTACATCCAATCTTGATTCTTTGAAATAGAACGGCTATATTCCCATGAACTAATTTATAAAGGCACTGTCTAGTCATTCGGTAATAATCAACTAGAGAACTTTTCAAAATAAACATTCAGAGCCGATTGCTTGGATCGGCTATTGACGTTCATTGTTGATCTTGATGACGCCTCCTTCCTAAACTCTACCAGAGAAGCATTCAGAATCCTCAAACCCCCAGTAAGTTGGATCAGTTGTTGCCACACTTACAAATGTGTCGGCTTAAACCACCTAAATGCCATCTCCTTGCCATTGGATAAGGCATTGGTGCATTGTTGAAGGGATGCAGCAATGAGCATGGATCCAGTCATGACCAAGGAGCTGACTATACATCCCTTTACCATCGATGATGAAGAAGGTAGTAGGCAGGGTCTTACTCCTAATCATCAATTCGACGTTAACTGCCCCCTGGTCTTAGATACATTACCACCAAAGACCCTTAGCATCATGTCTATTTCAAGCAAATCTCCAGGACCTTTCCCAAGCTTATGGAACATAGTATAGGCATCGAATTGACAACAGCACCTCCATTGACTAACATTTTAGTCATCGGCTTCCCATCGACAAATCCTTTCATGTATAAAGCCTTTAAGTGCCAATGCTGAGATGGCTTGTCAAATATTGCTTGTTAGGATTGGAGGGTTAGCTGAGCTACTGCCTCTTCCAATTCCTCTTCATCATATTCTTCTTCATCATACTTGGAAGGAGCCCTAAACTTTGAGGGTAGGAGAAAGACTATATCAATTTTAGCTGATGGTTGAGCCTTAACGGTTGTTTGTCTAACGCGCCATGCTCGAGGCCTGCGAGATTTTTGAGCTTCCAACTCTCTGTTCCTCAAGCCTGAACTCTTCTTTTCTTAATCCTTGTCAAACCTCCTGGACACCATTGGCCTTCCTGCCAAACATACTCTTTTTCTCCTTCATCATGACCGGCCCAGTTCTGATCATATCCACGCTTGCATAGCCGATTGTGAATTCCTTCATTTTTTACATGCTAGTCCATGTCATTAGATTGGTAACTTAAACGCTCATGGATAGACTGGCAAGTGGCTTGAGATTGCCTGAACTCTGAATATTGATTACTACACTCGAGGCAGCTACATCTTGTAGGTAATTTCAAACCTTCATTCCAACAGTGTCTGAAGAAAGGACAGTTCCAATGTAACTCAATTTGCTCTATTTCATACCTTTCTTCTTCACACTGGCGTTCATGTTCTTCTTCTTCAAGCCAGCGTTGGTAGTCCTTCTCCTTCTGACGCTGCTACTTGTTCAATAAAATCCTAGAAGTCACACAAGGACATATAGCACCAGCTCTAGAAGTCTCACCTTGCTCATATCGACTCTTTTGTTGATCGTGTTGCTGCCTAGCCTTCTTGTACTCATTAGCCGATATTTGAACCTTGGGGTCGACTGACCCATCTTCTTTGGCCTTAACCGATGTCAACACCTTCGTCTTTCCTTTAGCCAATTGGAACTCTACCATATACACCTCTAGAAAAGGATGCTTATCTATGTCCATTGCTAGTTTCTTGGCTGGCTAAAACTTGATATTCCCTTGTTCAATGGCCTTCTGAATATGCAAGCAAAAAATTCTGCATTCATTAGTGTTATGATTAGTAGCATTGTGGAACTTGCCGTATTTCTTCCCTTTGAGTTCTCCAGCCGAAGGGATCATATGATTTGCAGGTAACCTCAACTGCTTCTTTTCCAGCAGCAAATCAAAGACCTTATTGGCCTTCTTAACATCAAAATCATAGGTGCTCTCTATCTATTTCACCCAAGGACAAGACATAAGAGCTTTGCCCCATGTCCAATCAGCAATTGCAACTTCTAGATTATCCTCATCGGAGTCTACATCGGATGGATCAGACATAGCTGCAGTACCCTTTGAATATTTCTCTTTGCGCATGGTCCGTAGCTGGCCTTCAAAAGCAGACACTCTCTAAAGCAAGTGAGCAAAATTATCAAGTTCTTGGCCATTGAACTTCTCCCTGATTACTGGGGACATCCTTTGAAGGGCCAATTCAGCCAATTGGCCATCTCACAGATTTAATGAGCAGCAATGACTCCTTACTTCTCTGAACCTTTGAATGAACTCGGAGCCTAACTCATTATTGCTCTGCCTCATGCTTGTTAAATCTATAATCTTCTTCTCCCCTATCCCATTGTAGAAATATGCATGAAACTTGTTCTCTAGATCGTCCCATCTAGTAATTGAGTTTGGTTCAAGTGATGAAAACCAACTGAAGGTCGGTCCGGATAGAGACAAGGGGAAGAATCAAACTTTATGTGCTTCTTCAATAGATGCGTCTCCAAGCTGAACAAGATAGCGGTTGATATGCTCCATGGTTGACATCTCATCTATCCCAGTGAATTTGGAGAAATCGAGAACCCAGTAGCGTGAAGGGAGATGCACAATATCATACCACACCAGATACGGATGCTGGTAAGAGCCAATCTGATTTTTAGGCTTTAACCCAAACTGGCTCTGCATCACAACTGTTATCCTATTGACTAACTCATCAGCGTTCATGCCAGCAACCTGTTGTCTCGGCTGATCTTGGATCTAAACTTGAGAGCCTTGTGCTTGGAGTTGTTGACCCTGAGCCTGAGACTGTTGTCCCTAAACCTGAGATTGCTGTCCGTGGGCCTAAAGCTGCTGAAGTTGTTGTGCGTTATAATTGTAGGGATTTGGATTCCCAGGATGTGGCAAAAGATCATATGTGCTAGCATCAAAAACCAAATGATATCCTTTAGGGTAGTCGATCTAAGCATTATGGGTTGCATATCCTTGCAATCGACTATTGTAATAATTTGGATCAACATCATTGATGATCCTTTGCACTGATGGAGTAATTTTATAGGTCGACTGAGGCATTTGGTAGGAAGTGTTGATTCTCCCCTGAGCCAGTCGTTGCCCAACCTGTTGAGTAGCTGGCAAGGTTGGCTGCTGGACTACATACATCTGGGTCTGTCCAGTAAGAAGCTAAGTCATCTGTGTAACAGTGGCACTTGGTGAATGCTGTGGTGGTAGTTGTCACCCTGTCATTTGACCTTGCCATCCTGCTGTTGGCAGGGCCTATCCTTGCCCCCTTGCCAATGGCTGAGCTTGATCTTGTCCCCCTACTATTGGATGAGCCTGAAGATCTTGAGCTTGTCCTCCTGGAAGCTATTGTGCTAATGGCTGCTGATACTGTCCACCATTCGGCTGCTGGCTAAAACTAGACACATTGTTTCCAACAGCCGAAGGATTATAGCCATGAAATATGATGGTCCCACCTGATCAACTAGCGCTCCAAAGAAAACTTCTTTCATATAACATTGCCAATTGTATTTGCTAACACCTAATTGTGATTTGTAAAGGATTCATCAACGGTTTTGTGGACCATCTGGGCAGCAATTCTAGCTTCAGCTTCCTCGTTTGGATCATTCTGTCCATGCAGGAGAACTCTTGGCAATGGGGTCTTCTGAATGACTGAATCATGTGTCTTACTGTAAGACAGCAGGTACTTCTCTCAGAACTCTTCTGCGGCCTTGTCGATGACTGCCCTCTAATCATTGGGCAAGTCTTTAAGGTTGACCTCGAGGATGGTGTCATTGTTCATGTTGACGATTGTGGTCCCATCGGGCATGCCAACTCTGTGTCGACAGCAAAACATGACGGGCTGAGCCTCGCCACCGACACACGAAGCAAGCCAGGAGAAACTACGTGGAGCAGATCCCGAGCTCTCCCCGGGCTTAAGGAAACATAGGACTGGATGGTCGTGACCTAGGGCGTGCCAGTCAATTTGACTCTGCAAATGACAAGGAGGAAAGGTTGATTAGTAATTTAAGGTGGAACATGCCGGTGTTGCTCCAGACAGTTCCAAATGTGTGGCTAAGTAGCCAATGATATAAGGTTATCGACTAAAGAGTCGATATCCAGCATGTTCATGATGCAAAGCGAATAAAATAAGCATGTCGGCAATTATCAGATATTTGAGTATATGGATCTTAATCAATCGATGATCATGAGAACATGCAAAGGTGTGATGGATAAACACGAAAGCATCTATATTAATTGAGAATCATACTAGCTTTTAACCAAGATAAGAACAAGTATAAACATATGAGTAGCTAGTGTATTCTCAATAAGCAGGCTATCGACTAAAATAGACGACTCCAATGAAACTAGGCTCATAACATGCAAGCACTCAACCATTGAACATGGACAAATCTATAAACCTATCAAATCTAATATATTATCTCTAACAGTAGGGTTCGACCGGATCGATGGAAGCCATAATAAAGATAACCAATTAAACCTTCAAAGAATACGAGTCGGTTCACACTCAATCGAAATCGTGAAAGCATGTTACGATCATGAAAGCGCGGGCGATCGGCTAAATAGCCGATGCGAACATAGCATGCAACCAGAGGCTATCTGTGACCATAAGCGAGACTTGTTAATTGATAATTTCTGATATATAGTGCTAACAGTGGGAATCGACCGGATCGATAGCAGCCATAATAATAGTTCTAAACTAGACCTCATCAACTAACAAGCTTACTTAGGGTCAAACATGCCTTGACCACATGCTATCTTCAATCAAGATTGGGACAAAAGGACTAATCTAGCTGAAACCATCGTCAAAGTGAGATCTAAAAGGGACAAAGCAACAAGACGATAGTTTAAACAGATGTGAAGCCGATTTGTTTCAATCTTAATCGGGTAAGGGGTGATGTTGTTACAAATAGTAAGAATACTAGTTATAACACGATCGATAGCTTGCAAATCTACTAAAAAGCAAGGAAACCCTACCAATCTTAATAGATTTAACCGATAACTAATTCGTATTAAAATTTGTACGAGATCGAGCCGGACTGATGCAATCTTACAAATTTTGATAAGAATCGAAGGGTAACTTGTATCAGGAATTGTATGAGATCGAGCCAGACCGATGGAACCTTACAATTACTGATAAAAGTTGATAACTAACTTTTACAAAGCTTACAAGAGGTCGAGCCGGACCGATGCAACCTTATAAACAAAGTATAAGTCGTGACGGATACACACAAACAAACCGGAGGTCGGGCCTAACCGATGCAGCCCTGCTTGCTTGAAGAACTCACCAAGATCTACTCTACTCCTACTCCTAAGGGGTAGCGTAAGCCAAAAAGTAAAGGTACGGGTTTTTGATTGATCGCAGAGATGTCCATTACAATAGCCAGGGTTCAATATTTATACCCGAGGCTTGACTATGAGTCCTGGTCGAACAAGCCTGGTTACAAAACTTAGAAAAGAAAACAAAATATCCTAAATTAAGTTAATTTGGACTACAAACTACCCTTTCTAGGAAGTCCACCATATCTTCTTGCTTCAGGCCATTTCTATTCCCCATCGTCAAGGCCCATTCTTGAAATGATGACATCATGTCACCCAGCTGATCCCGATGGCAGCTTTCTTAGCCGATTTTATGAATATTTCGGCTTTCTTCAATGGATTTCAAAATCTGGGGTTCTCACGTATGCTGGTCAAAATTTGTTGTCAACACTAAGGATCCACGTCAATGGGGACATAGGTTGCCGGCAAACAACCGAACCTTGGGAAAAAAATACTTTGTGTCACTTGCCCTTGGTGGTTCGATCTCTCAACACGTGCATTTACATTTCATATCTTTTGCTTGTGTTGTTTGCTTGGTAGCCTAGTTTATCTCTAGTATGTAGTGTAGTTGTTGCCCTTTTTGTTAGCTTACTAGTTACTAGGTGGTAGTTCTAGTTGATTGCTTGTTTGAGTATTTAATTACTTGTTCCTGCAACTAGGCTTGTGTAGGGGGTTTGCTTTGTATTGTATAGGCTAGGTAAAGTCATGGTTATTGGGATAACCTTTTGTTCTAACACTTTGCCTAATGTTTTGTGCTTATAGAAATTTTATTAGACTATTCACACCCCCCTCTAGCCATCCATAGATCTTTTCACCCGCACCGCAACAGAGTTTGACGGACTGGAAGTGAGGTCGATCCCATACACCGGTGATAGGGATATATCGTGGTGTGGATGCCCACCGTCTGTGCTCCAAGTGAGGTCACTACAGTAGTTCCTCACCAGTCAGTGATGTAAAAGTAGGCAATTAGTAAAAAATGTTTTGATAGTAGTGCCATGTATGAAGCACTACTATGTTTTCTACCATCTATGAAGCACGCGTTCAATCGAAGGATTTTGTGCTCTTACCTAGTACATTCATGGGTGCTAGTTTGTCATCTCTGGTTTTGCCATCTAGAGTTGCCCATCGAGAAAGAAGAGATACACGAAATGAGAGACTACGAACTCTAAATTAAATGATTATTGATGACCTAATCCCTTGGTCCCAAAATAAATCAACTCCAAAGATTACACTAAGTTAAACTTTTTTAAGTCCGATCAGCTTTACAATTAAGTAATTAACCAAGAATAGAAATGTTTATGACACTAAATAAGTATAGATTATGTAAATATATGTGAAGGTGTATCTCACTACTAGATTCAGGTTCTTTGCCGAGTGCCTGAGGCACTCGGCAAAACCTTTGTCGAGTGCGGCACTCGGCAAAGAACACATGGCAAAAAATTGATCAGCAAAGCCCTCTTTGCCGAGTGTCTTTTATCGGACACTCGGCAAATAAAAGCGACTGTCACGGCGCTGGTCTTGTTGACGGTCACTTTGCCGAGTGCCAACCCTGCAGGCACTCGGCAAAGATTTTTTATTTTAAAAAATATATTTCTTTGCCGAGTGCCAACCCTTCATACACTCGGCAAAGAGGGTTTTGAATTTTTTTAAAAAAATTCCTCTTTGCCGAGTGCCTTCACGGGGCACTCGGCAAAGACATTTAAAAAAAATTAAATCTTTGCCGAGTGCCGCGCCAGGGGCACTCGGCAAAGTATTTTTCAAAAAAAAAATTGCCGAGTGCCAGATCTGGGACACTCGGCAAAGAAATTTAAAAAAAAAAATAAATCTTTGCCGAGTGCCTAACAGCAGGCACTCGGCAAAGAAGGACGTGGCCGAACACCGTTACGCGGGTCAACCTATGCCGAGTGCCGCGCTTTTACCGAAAGTCTGGCACTCGGCAAAGAAGTCCTTTGCCGAGTGCATTTTTGTCTAGTGCCCGATTTTTGGTACTCGGCAAAGTCTCTGTTTCCGGTAGTGTCTAGTGATACCTAATTTGATGTTATAAGTATTGATTTTTTTTCTATACTCTTGGCTAAACTTAAAATAATTTCACTTGGAACAAATCTAGAAATTGATTTATTTTGTAACAGAACCCCGAGTAGTTCACATATATACGGAGACAAAATTATCATCAAAACCAAGGGTCCCGTGCAGGCCGAGAAGAGACGATAATCGTGGTGCCCGAAGACAAATACGGACAGGCATGGAAGGAAGAATCGATGCCTATGCATGCTGTATATGTGATAATGTCGATAGAGTGACAGTACAGTTGGGGGTAACTCCTCGGATTCACTCATGGCGGCGACTGGATCGGGCAGCGGCGGCAGACAGAATGAGGAGGCGAGGCGGCGGTGGAGCCTGGCCGGCAAGACGGCACTCGTCACCGGAGGAACCAAAGGGATCGGGTAGGAGGATTACGTGCGTATCAACCATCCATGCATATCGAGTTCATGCTCATGTCGATGTTCGATGCATTGCATATATGATATATGACATAGGCTTGCGATCGTGGAGGAGCTGGCAAGCCTTGGCGCCAGGGTGCACACCTGCTCCCGCACCGCCGGCGACCTGGACGCATGCCGGCGCCGCTGGGCCGACAAGGGCCTACTCCACGCCGGCGACGACGTGATCACCACCTCCGTCTGCGACGTGTCCTCGGAGCTCGACCGGGAGAGCCTGGTGGCCACCGTGCGCGACCTCTTTCGCGGCAGCCTCCACATCCTCGTCAACAACGCCGGCGGATCCCTGTACAGGCCGGCGGCGGCCACCACGCCGACGACTACGCCCGCGTCATGGCCACCAACCTCGACTCGTGCTTCCACCTCAGCCGCCTCGCCCACCCGCTTCTCCGGCAGGCGGAGGCGGACGACGGCGCCGTGGTGGTGCACATGTCCTCCGTGGCGGCCTTCGTCGCGTACCCGGCGCTGTCCGCCTACTCGGTCAGCAAGGGCGCCCTGCAGCCGCTCACCAGGAGCCTCGCCGCCGAGTGGGCGCCGCACGGCGTCCGCGTCAACTGCGTCGCGCCGGGGGTCATCGACAGCACGGGCATCTCCGGCACGACGCTGGGCGACGCCGGCAGGGCGCGGAGGCTGGCGGAGATGGAGATGTCACGGGTGCCCATGCGCCGCTTCGGCACGCCGCAGGAGGTGGCCGCGCTCGTTGCCTTCCTCTGCATGCCCGCCGCCTCCTACATAACTGGTCAGGTCATCTGCATCGACGGCGGACGAACCGTTGCCGCCAAACTGTGACTGTCGTCAACTGTATTGCACCTGCAAATTTAATTGAACTCAACGTACTCATATGATGCAAGTTTCTTTGTCACGTTCATGCCTAGGACTAGAATACAGTATTTGCATCCATGCTGCCAACTGAATTGATATAAAGAGATCCAGAATCGATTACCAACAAAATACACAAGCAATCAATCCTTGTCATCCCAGACTTTTATGAACAGTTTCTAGGGTGCAAAGCTACTCCCACCGTCTCTGACGGTTCAATTCACATGGTTATTACTGCTGCCAATACCAGGCCGTTCCCACATGTATACACCCCGTCGACGTTTCTTGATTGTAATCCCTCTCCTGCTTCTACTTCTCCTTCTCTTCTTCCTCTCTTTCTTTGTTCCTTAATTGTATTGTGACGATTCACTTTCATATTTTTATATAATGCAATTTTGACTCTAGGGGCTCCTCGCCCCTCCAGTATTCCTAAAAAAAATCTCAACGTATAGTATCGATCGTCAGGTGATAACTGACTGTTTCTAGGGTGCATCCATCTCTCCTTCCATGAGCACAACTCTATCGCCAGTCTTGCTGATGTCTTCACTGAGCAGCTTCCACAATTTTTACAGACTCTTCCCTTCATTCTCCTCGATGGTCTTTGCCTTGCGATAATCCTTCTTGTCCGTCCTGAACAACCTGAAACACAACCAACGTTGAGCTTGTTATGTAATGGAGTTCAGAGCCCCTGCACAACTCAACACAGCGATGCCACGGGTTCTCACCAGTCCATGTAAACAAATGTCGAGGCATAGTTCCCTGACTTTGTGTACACAGCACACGGTGATGGTAGTCATGGAAGTCCGAGCTATTCATCATGACAAAAGTTCAGCACACGTTCAGCTTCAAATAAACAAACACAATCCCTCTCTTAGGGGCCAGGGGGGAACAATGCTCTAGCTTACTTACCCGCCATACAGCGCCAGGAAATTTGATGGGCTCCATGGGAAGTGATAGCCGCTGTGAGCTTCAACTGTCTCCAATACCCTCAGCAGCATCCACAGCCACAGGGTGAACAGATGAGTAGTAGCAAGATAAGCACAGTGCTCATTGCAGAACTAAGATGACCCTTGTCATTCTTGACTGAAGTGGTCCATAAGGCAGGAAACACCAAGATTAGATTCTTGTGTCCTGCTGTTTTTCCATCACAGGATAAACTATATTACATTACCCAGACAGCATTGTTTTAATTCATTCTCTCATAAATGGTTACTGATCCAGCTTTAATTTTTACTAAGCAAATGGAAGGATAGGTGAAACAGGTAAAGTAATTACAATGGCTTACAACTTGTAACAGCACACACAACTAAAATCTTACCTTGCCAGAATTAAACAACAATGTAATTAGGCTCATTCTCAATACTTTGTGCAACCAGTAAACTAGGACAAATTCGCATAAACAGTAAACCACCAGCTCATAAGAAGAGTAAAGCAGGGCAAGACAAAAGGCAATTGGCACTGCATACTCTGTATAGAGCACGCTAATTAAGTGTAGATTGGGCCCAGACACTAAGCACCCTGTATAATAATTAGCTAGCAAGATGGAATAATTAACATTGTAAAAGCAGATTAAGTAGCTGGGTGGCTGGGTTAGAAGGTAAAATTCAAAATCCCCCCGTGCCTGTTCAACTGTTCATGGTGAGGCACAAGGGTGATGTATGCTACAAATCATGGTGAGGTCTTCCATTGTTCTGATGGGACGTGTGTCAATCTTGTTGGAGACCATGGCGGCCTTCTTTTCGACGACGAATTCAAATCACTCGGCGCTGATGAGCTTGACGACACCGCAGGACAAGAGTCGTCATCCTCCTCGTCCTCCTGGGCCTGGCGGTGATCATGCCTTTGCTTTGCTTGGCTCTTACAGAATCCCGATCACAGCGAGAGCAAGAGAGAGTGGATGAACGCACGCGAACACAGGTGGAACACAAGTGATTTTAGTGCTGCAAAGCGGCAGCTTTTCTGTTGATTGAACTCGCATTAAAAAGTCATTACATGCAGGTTTACATGGCCAGCAATGGCCGAGTCAGTTGCGGCACGCTCGTGCTCAGTCACCGCCATCCTGATGGCCTGGGACATGCCACAGGACATGCACAGCTTGGTCACCGTGCGCGCTAGCCACGCACAGCCAAAACGCTAGTCAGCTTGATCTCTATCCTAGCTAAGATTAGCCAATAGCTAAGTATAGACTATGTGTTCAAGAATTATTCAAACAATCTCCTCCTAAGTCCTAAACACCTACGCTAACTTTACCATGCCAATCCCGTGACGGAGTTCCTGGAAGTGAACATGGCCAAGCGCCTTGGTGAGGATGTCACTCAGCTGTAGCTCGGTGCCGATGAACTCGACGTCGATCAGCTTGTTGTCTCAGCACTCCCGGATGAAACGGAACTTGATATCAATGTGCTTACTCCGGTCGTGATGCACAGGATTCTTCATCAGTGCTAGGGTAGACTTGTTGTCCACCTTGACCTTGGGCGCGAGGATTTTGCCGCCGATAAGCTCAGCCAAACCCCCTCGCACACAGCTCCTGCGGGCGCGATGTACTCTGCCTTGCATGAGGACAGAGCGACAACCCTTTGCTTCACCGACTGCCATGCAATCGCCGGCCGGTAAAGGAAGAACATGAGGCCGCCGGTGCTCTTCCGTTTGTTGATGTCACCTGCAAGGTCGCTGTCGGAGTAGCCCAGCAGCGTTGGCGTGGCTTCTTTCTTCCCTCTAGGGTGATAGTGCACTCCCCAGTGCATCGTGCCCACCACATAGCGGAGGACACGCTTGACGGCCGCCATATGCTCTTGACATGGCGCCTCCATGAACCGGCTCAGGTAGCCCACCGCGAACGCCAGATCAGGTCTGGAGTTACAAAGATATCTGAGGCTCCCGATGACGTTGCGGTACTCAGTGGCGTCCACGTTCGGCGTTGTGCCCTCCTTGAGCAGCTTCAGCTTCAGCTCCATGGGAGTGGCGCTAGGATTGCAGGCAGCCACCCTCGCCTTTTCCAGTGTCTTGGCGGCATAAGCACCTTGTCGGAGCGTGATCCCATCAGCTCCCTACGTGACCTCTAGGCCGATGTAGTAGGAGAGTGGCCCGAGGTCACTCATGCGGAAGGTGCTCCTCATCTGCGTCTTGAACTTGGACACGACACCTGCATCGCCACCAGTTATGATTAGGTCGTCGGCGTACACGCCTAGGATCAGGCGCCCTCCTCCTTTTCCACGGGTGTACATCTCGTGCTCGTTGATGCAGCGACTAAACCCGAGCACCATGAGAGAGGCATTGAGCTTCTGGTTCCATGCTCGTGGACCTTCACGTAGACCGTGCAGTGCCTTGTGGAGTTGGAGCACCTTGTGCTTGTGCTTGTCGTCGATGAACCCAGGCGACTGCTGAACATATACCTCCTCCTGGAGTTCACCATTCAAGAACGTTGATTTCACATCCATGTGATGGACAGACCACCCATAGTGTGCGACGATGGCGAGGAGCACCCGCACCGACTCTAGGCAGGCGACGGGGGCAAACACCTCCTCGAAGTCGATGCCAGTGCGCTGTACATAGCCCTTGGCGACGAGATGGGCTTTGTAATTGACGATGCCGCCGTTCACGTCACGCTTGACTTTGTACACCCACTTCAAACCGATGGCGCGGTGTCCGCATGGCAGCTCCACTAGTGACCACGTGTGTCAGTGCAGAAAGTGACCAACACGTAAATATTTGCAGTTTTGCCGTACGTTGTGATCGGAGGTGGCCTAGCACTCAATGACACAGGGTTTATACTGGTTCAGGCAATGTGCCATACGTCCAGTTTGAGTCGGTCGATGACTTTATTCCTGAGCCCAGGTGCTCGAAGTTTGTAGTGGGGTTACAAACGAGAAGGAGAAAGATGGGGGGTATAAGAGGTCCGGTCAGACTCTGGTCAGAGGAGCCGAGAGTGACGGGAGCCCCGCTATGCGCTAAGTGTTTGAGCATGTGCTCGTGGTTTGAACCTAGAGGTTCTGTTGTTGTGTATTAGTGAACTTGATCGATCTAATGAATCTATCTATTGGAAGAGAGTGCAACCCCTTTTATAGATGAAGGGGATGGCCTTACAAGTGAGAGGGAGGAAGTACGTTTGCTGCTAAGTCTTGCTTCTCATGCCAGCGGGTACAAGATGATGGTAGGCACCCACAACACTGTTGAATGTCAGATGCACGTGGGAGGTTGCGTCGTCTTCTTCAGGTATGGCAGATGTCAGTACCTACCATACTGTTGATGCCAGAGGCATGTGAGGGGTTTTACTATGTTCGTCTGGTACGATAAATGCGGGCGCCCACAACATTGTCGATGCCCAGAGACATGTGGGGGGAGCCTTACTGTATGGGAGTTAATGGCGCCCACAATACTATAGGGGAAAAAGTCAGCGCCTACAACACTGCTTGGGTTCTGTCGTGCCAGGGAGGTCGCAGAGTACTGTTTCTACAGGTGTACAGGGTACGGTCCCCGGTACTGCGGTTTGACTTGTGCGCCCTGCCTTACTTTCTCCGTCTATTTTCTGGTCCTTGCCAAGCGGGCATCCCCGGTCGGTTGGTCCCAGTTGGCTCTGATCACGCTAGTCGGAGAAGAGCAGTGAGCAGGGGTTTGGCGCATCTTCGGTCGGAGATGCACGTCGGAGTCGGAAGCGGTGTTTGGCCAGGCCTTCTGGCCGGAGAGGCCTTCCGGTAGGCGGGCTGGAGACCGAAGCGAGCGCTCCGGTCAGAGAGGCGGGCTGGAGTCGGAAGTGGGTGCCATTCCTCCTCGGCCAAGCCTTCCGTTCAGAGATTGGATTGCCCCTCTAGCCTATCGTTTAGGTACTTGGGTTGGCCCATGAGTTGCGCGTTGTCTGCTTGGGCCGAGCCTTTGTTGGGAAGCCGGTCCACGAGGAACCTCGGGTTTATGAACCCGATAGGAGCCCCCGAGCCCCGGCCGATTTGGGTAGAATCGTCTAGGGGATTTTTGTCTTGACGGCAGGTGCGCACGAGCGCACCCGTGAGTGTAGCCCCTGAGCCCCCGGGCGATTCGGGCAGAATCGTCTGGGGGTTTTTCATGTTGCCAGCGGGGAGGTTTCCTTTCGTCACCCTGAGCCCCCAGGTGATTCGAGCAAGATCACCTAGGGGTTTTGTCAGCAGGTGTGTGTGCATGTTTTTTAGTCAAGACGGAGTCGTCAACCAAGGCGTTGTTGCGCAGCCGAGGCGGTTAGTTTTGGGATCGAGCGAGGTGGAGCTCATGGATCCTGGCGTCGGTGCACGCTGTGGGATCGAGGTAGTTAGTTTAGGGATCGGACGAGACAGAGCTCATGGATCCTAGTGTCGGTGCGCGCTGTGGGATTGGACGAGTCAGAGTTGTGGACCCTGATGCGGTGAGTTTAGGGTCATAGACCCAGGCATTTGGTCTACAGTCGAGGTGTAGCCGAGGGATGGGGTGAGTTTGGGGTCATAGACCCAGGCATTTGGTGTGCAGGCGAGGGATGGGGTGAGTTCGGGGTCGTAGACCCAGGCGTTTGGTGCGCAGTCAAGGGGTAGCCAAGGGATGGGGCGAGTTCAGGGTCGTAGATTTAGGCATTTGGTGTTCAGTCGAGGCATAGCTGAGGGATGGGGTGAGTTCAGGGTCGTAGACCCAGGTGTTTTGGTGTGCAGTCTTCGAGGCATAGCCTAGGGATCGAGCGAGTTTAGGGTCGTAGACCCAGGCATTTGGTGTGTAGTTAAGGCATAGCCGAGGGACAGGGCGAGTTTGGGGTCGTAGACCCATGCATTTTGGTGTGCAATCAAGGCGTAGTCAAGGGATGGGGCGAGTTCAGGGTCATAGACCTAGGCATTTGGTGTGCAGTCGAGGCGTAGCCAAGGGATGGGGCGAGTTCGGGGTCGTAGACCTAGGTGTTTTGGTGTGCAAACGAGGTGTAGCCGAGGGACGGGGCGAGTTTGGTGTCGCAGACCCAGGAATTTGGTGTGCAGTCGAGGCGTAGCCGAGGGATGGGGTGAGTTTAGGGTCGTAGACCTTGGCGTTTTGGTGTGCAGTCGAGGCATAGCCGAGGGATGGGGTGAGTTCGGAGTTGCAGACCTAGGCATTTGGTGTCTTGAGCCCTCGAGCCCCATTGGGCTTTGGTAGGGGTCGGTTTGAGTTGTGTGTGTGTTACCCCATCCTCGGTTTCTCACAACCGGAGGGGCTGAGCTTTGTCGCTTACCTCGATCACTCGGGCTTGAGTGACGTGCTCGGTGAGCTCACTAACTGGTATGATCAAGTGGAATCCGAGTCTGTCGTTCATGACGGGGTCAGCATAGCCCTCTTGTGACATTCCACTGCCCCTTTACCTACAACCCAGAGACCGACTCGGGTGGCCTGCTGGCCTCCCCTCGATGGAGATTCAATGGGCTTGGCGAGAGATTTAGGATAGAATGAGAAGTTTGAGATGACCCTATCTGCTTTGGGGCAGACTGGGTGAGGGCCGCACGGGGCTCATCTGCGTTTTCTCCCCTAGCTCTATTTGACGTGGGGCGGCCTCAAGCCCTTCATGGGCTGGACTTCGAACCCCGGTCGGTCGTTGCTCGTGTTGAATGAGGCAACTGCCGCTTCGTGATGCAACACGGAGCGTTGTGATGCATTTCGCCACATGTGTGATGCTTTAGTTCCCAAGCCCCCGGGCGATTCAGGGCTCGAATCATCTAGGGGGCACGGGCATATGGAATGAATGCATGTATGAATGATTATATAAAGAAATAGCTAGGGTCTATAGTGTTACCTTGATGACTCGAGTGACGAGGTTTGAAGAGCTCCAATTGGAAATGTCTGACCAGGACCCATGCTCGTCGTTCATGACAGAGTCAGCATGGCCTACATGGGGCATCCCTTTGCTTCTTACCTATCTCTTGGTGTGTGTTTTTGAGCCGTTAGATCGACTTAGGAAGCTCGATGGTCTCTCCTGGCGGAGATCCTATTATTTGGGTTTTCCAAGTTCTGCCTGGGGAGGAGGAGAGCCGCCTACGCGTGGTGATGCTTTGGTTTTTGCGCTCGGCGTGCTGTAGTGGTGGGCCATACCCAGGCCACGTCCCATCTGACCAGGCATCATTCTGTCGGACCAGGCATCGTTCTATCGGTCAGTGTGCGTCCCTTCGGTCAGGTTGCGTCCCATCGTTTCCCATCCGCATTGAATGAGGGAAGGGAGAGAGTTTTTTGCTCTGATCCTTTGCCCTTCTTTAGCTATTGTGTTTCCTCTTTAAATAGGGGGAGGGAGAGGGCTTTTCATCATAGTCCTTTGCCTGTTCTCCAACTATTGCATCTCCTCCTTCTTCCTCCTCACCAAGAGTGCCTGTATGCCATGGCGGTTCCTAAATGAGAAAGAGGGTAAGTGAGGGGGGGACTTATAGATCCTTTCATGAATCCAGAGCATGATGTTGAGCTAGAGGCAGTCCGAGGTGATGTTGGCCGTCTTTGCCTAAGAAGGGGCGGCTTCCGTCGAAGGAGGTGGCGCGCTAGATTCATCTGTGAGGCCTTTTTTGGGATGGGTCCGTGTGTGCATTCTTTCTAGTGGATTTTCACTGTGCGAGCCTTGTCAGAGGGGAAGTTGCCTAGGATCGTGCTGGTGGAGGGTTTTGTGCCTGTAGCTGCTCAGGTTGGCCAGTTCATAAAGTTTGATGAGATCTCTTCCGGCCATGGTGGCCATACCTTGGTGGCAATGTCCCTGCCTAGGAGCTGCCTTGACTGCATGAGAAGGTTAGGAGCTCCATGCTCTTCTGCTGAGCATCTATGGGTGCGACGCCCTTGAGGTACCCATTGTGCTCGCCAAAGTCGAGGGAGCGGAACCAGGCAAGGCCCTTGTGGCGGTGGTTATGTCCGGCGGCGTGTGTCGTGGCCTCTCCATTGGCGCCAGGCGATGTTGTTGAACGACCATAGTAGTATTTGGAGTAGAAGTAGTTAGAAAATGTAATAGTTGAGTTCATGGGTGAGTCCCCGTGTGAATAGTTTTTTGTATCAATGAATACATCAGTTCTATTTTTGTGATAGAATCACTATCCGTTCCTTGTTTTTATCCTAGCATAGCTTTTGTTTTTGTCCTTTCTTTTTTGCACCTAGTTCCATAGGCTGCAGCTTTCAAGAACCTGGGCATGGCCGGTGGGGCTCGGCTACTCGTAACTGTAGGTCATGGCGGGGTGCGTTCGGTTAGGAGTAAGAACAAAGTTACGTAGGGTAATCAAAGGAATGGAATGCGCTTCTGTTCGGGGACAAGGTTGTTACCATGTGATAGTAAAAAAGAGAGGTAGTATTTAGTATTGTACCCTCATGGAGCCCCCGAGCGACCCGGGCTAAAATTGTTCAGGCTGGGGTGCTTTACAGGAGCAAGTGTTTGACTAAAAAGCCGTAAGACCAAATTTAGAGGAAAAAGCGACGTAGCTGTTCAACGTTCCAAGTGTTGGTGAGAACGTTGCTGTTGTCATCCTCCAGTCGATAGGCGCCCAGTTGGATCACTTCGGTTACCGTATAGGGTCCTTCCCATGGTGGAGAGAGTTTGTGTTTTTCTTTCGTTGATTGGGTCCTCCTAAGTACGAGATCACTGACTTCGAGGATCTTCCCCGTGATCCTCCTTTCGTGGTACTTGCGGAGAGTTTGCTGGTAGCGAGTGGAGCGAATGATGGTCATCTTGCGGGCCTCCTTGAGCAGGTCGACTGTGTCCTACTGAGCCTTCGTGGCTCGGTCGCAATCAAAAGCCTTCACTCTTGGGGCGCCATGGTTGAGATCGGAGGGTAGTACTGCTACAGCTCCATAGGCCAAGAAGAAGGGTGTGAACCCTATGGATTGGTTCAAGGTCATTCTCAGGCTCCAGAGGATTGCTGGGACCTCTGCACCCCATCGCCCGGCGTACTTGTTGAGTTCATCGAAGATGCGTGGCTTAAGTCCTTAGACGACCATGCCATTGGCACGCTCTACCTGATCGTTAGTACATGGGTGTCTGACCGAGGCCCAGTCAATCCTGATGTCGTATCCATTACTGAAGTCTAGGAACTTCTTTCTGGTGAAGTTAGTCCCGTGGTTAGTGATGATACAGTTAGGAACGCCGAACCGGTAGATGATGTTGAGGAAGAATTTGACCACCTCTTCTGAGCGGATGTTGGTGATGGGCTTGGCCTCTATCCACTTGGTGAACTTGTTGTCTGCTATGAGTAGGTGAGTGAAGCCGCCCGGGCCCTTTTTGAGGGGTCCTACCATATTGAGGCCCCAGACCGCGAATGGCTAGGTGATGGGGATGGTTTGAAGTTCCTATGCCGGTAAATGAGTTTGTCGAGCATAGAATTAGCATCCCTCATACCTGCGAACGACCTCCTCTGCATCTCATAGTGTGGTGGGCCAGTAAAAACCTTGGCAAAAGGCTTTTCTGACCAGCGACCTCGGGGCTACGTGATGTCCACAGATCCCAGCATGGACCTCGAGCAGGAGCTACTTCCCCTGGTTGGTGGGGATGCACTTGATGAGCACCCCCGATGGACTCCGTTCGTAGAGTTCATCACCGAGCGCAACGAAGGTCTTGGCACGTCGAGCGATCCATCAAGCTTTAGTCCTTTTGGTTGGAAGAACCTCCTCGAGGAGGTAGGCAAGTAGTGGCGCTCGCCAGTTGGTTTGATCAAGTGCCAATATGGCGACGCCAGCGGGTGACGTCGTCATAGAGGCACTAGGGTCGAAGCCCCCGAGCGTCGGCTTAGCATCGGGGTCGGAGCCCTCGGGCACCGGCTTGGCGTTGGGGTGTGTCTGGATCGGACCTTCTAGGATGCAGGCGGACAGCCCATGGAGATCATTGATGAAGACTCCGCTCGGGGACAGATCCCGCCTGGCGGCCAATTTTGTGAGTGTTTACACCAAAATTTAGAAGAAGAGTCACAGGGACTCGAAAACTCCCAAGATCACATCATCAAGGAATCAATTGTGTGCAGATCAGAACCAGCTGATTCGAATACAAAACTAGAATCGGCTTTCTTCATATAGCGCCAGTGGATCACGACAAAGGCTATGATCGGCGACAGGACGAGACATGTTGGACTCTACAAAAAGGGAAAGATTAGAGTCCAAGTTATCTTAAATTAGGAATGTTTTCTCTAGGGTCAAAAATTGTGATGAGTCATGCTTAGACAGGAGTCATGCGCTGGTCCATGGTATAAATATCAAACCCCGGCTATTGTAAAAGACACATAATCAATCAAATACCAGTTATTTAATTTTTTCGGATCTGGCCACCCCTTAGAAGTAGGAGTAGAGTAGATCTCGGCGAGTTCTTTAGCAAGTACAACTGCATCAATCCGGTCGACCTTCACTGCTTGTCTGTAAGTACCGTCATGGCTTATACCTCTATTCGTATGGCTGCATTGATCTGGTCAACCTCCACTATGACTCTAGTATAAGTAAGTTATCAACTCTTGTCTAGTTCAAGTGTGGCTGCATCGATCCGGTCGACCTCCACTGCTCGAACTAGATTAATGTCAAGTTATGGGCTCTATCTAAGGGTGGTGTTCCTTCAGATAGATTCATTCAGTTACCGATGTTGCTTATTGCTTCCATTATTTATTTAATTACAACAATATCACTTCACCCGATTGGGATTGATCTAGATTGGCCTTATATCTTTTTAACCCATCGTTTGTTAATCTAAACTGATCTAATTTGCACTTTAAACGATGAGTTATGTTTTTATTGGCTGTTTTATATCAATCTTAATCGTGCATAGCGTGCGGTTAAGACGTGTCTGATCTTAAGTAGATCTATTGGCTAGCAAAAACCGTTCCATGGCCTGTTATCACGGCCTATGTGATTCTACCTCATACCCCACTATTAGCACTGTGGAGTGGGGATCGTTCCTTAGTAGATCTGTTTCTGAGAGGGCATGATCTTAACTGTGCGCTATGCCTGAATCGGCTGTTTTAGCCGATATCGAGCGCTTTCACAAATAGTTCACATCACAAGATCGTTGAAGTAGGTATAGGTTGAAAGATGTGTTAGCCCTAGGATCTTATTATTGTATTACGGCCTATATGATTCTGCCTCATGCCCTACTGATATTAGTAATAAGTTAGGGTCATCGAGTCTATTGTTGTTTCTACGGCCTGCATGATTCTACCTTATGCCCCACTGGTCATAGCGATAGATGAGATCTAATATGTTCATTAGATCTATCTTTATTAAATGGTTGAATGGTGATGAGCTGTTTCTTTTACATAAACGGGGTTCAGTTACTTGCAGTCATTGGCTTAGCATGAACTAATTACTATTGATATCCTTTTGCTAGTGACCAATATTTGTCTAAATAATGATATTCATCCTGAACAATAACCGATTCTTCTTACACAACCCTATGAGCTTTAACCAATTTATTCTTATGAATATGCTGGAATCGACTATTTAGTCGATCTCCTTTCATATCGGCTCTTAGAGCCGCACATTCGGGACTATCTGGCAACACCGGCACGTTTCGCCCTTAATTACTGATAAACTTTCTCTCCTTGTCAATTGTAGGGTCAAATTGACTGGCACGTCTCGGGAGGAGCGTGCAGGATCGACCACCCCTGCGCTGAAGCTAGGCGGATCTCCAGCTCCATCGAGTGGACCCTTTCGGCTAGCTCGTGTGTCCTCGGCACGGGATAAAATTCTATGTCAACACACGTTTCTGGCACACCCGGTGGGACCCCATAATCATCATGGCGATTCACAACAACAAAGATATCCTTATGCTACATTATGAAGATCTACCTGATGGAGATAAAGATGTCATCGGCAAAGCTACAGAAGAGTTTCAGAGCAAATGGTTGTTGTCCTACACCAAAACACGTGACAACACAATTGTTTAGAAATTTCCACTACCAAGAGTTCTATTCCACGTGCAGACAAATACAACTGAAGCTGAAGACAGGCGTTTCTTTATGGAAGTTGTAGATAAATCTGTTCGTGATGCCATATCAAGCCAAAATGAAGCTTTCTTGGACACATTCCACAACGCCATGAAAGAAGTGATTCATGGGTTTCCAGTTGGTCAAGTTGGGCCGACTTATTACAACATTCCAGATCCATCGACCCAAGGGACTAATCAAGTCAGTACCAGCCATCAAGAAGCAGCACCAGCTGGTAATAATAATGTCCAGGCAGTTCAGGGTTCATCTGAATAGACTCAAGGAACTACTACGAATTAGATACAGTATAATCCTGGACCATTAGTACAGCATGTGCAACAGCCGGCAGGACAAGGTCAGAACCAGGTGATCAATTTTGGCACATTAGGCCACATACCGTCGTCGGCTCAAAAAATAGCACCATCAATTCAAAGGATCCATAGAGATATAAATCATCACGTCTATAATCTGAGACTTCAAGCAGCAAGCCATCAAAGGACCTAGCAGATGGAGATTCCACAGGGTTATCACTATGGCATAGATTATAACACCCTTCACATGATTCCAAATCCAGGGTATCAAGGCACATAGGATTTTAATCCACAGATGGGTCAGCAGGTGCAGATAAATCCAAATTCAAATGCTGATGAGTTGCTGCTGAAGGTGACCGAGATGATGAAGAATTAGTTCGGTCTAAAGCCAAAAGGGCCGACCTTCTCGTACAAATGCACATATCTAGAATGGTATGATTTGGTCGATCTTCCCACAAATTATAGGCTCCTAGAGTTCGCTAAGTTCACTGGCCAAGACAGTACAAGCACAATCGAACATGTCAGTCGGTATCTTACACAATTGGGCGAAGCATTAGTTGAGGATGCCCATCGAGTTTGTTTCTTCTCCTTGTCCCTGTCAGGGCCAGCCTTCACTTGGTTTTCATCACTGTCAGTCAATTCCATTACCAATTGGGCTGACCTAGAGAAGAAGTTTCATACATATTTTTACACTAGGACTAGGGAAAAGAAGATAACCAATTTAACAACTATAAGGCAGAAGACTAATGAATCGGGCACTGAGTCTCTTCAGAGGTTCTAAGAAACTAGGAACTTGTGCTTCTCCTTAAACTTGGCTGATGATCAACTAGCTGCTTTAGTTGTTCAAGGAATGCTGCCAATGTGGAAAGAGAAACTACTAGGACAAGAATTTGATAACTTGGGTCAATTGGCTCAACGAGTGGTAGCGCTCAATAGCCAATTCCAGAGTATGCGCAGAGATACCTAATTCCAGAAGAGTAGCACAGTGGCCGAAGCTTATAATCCATACTCAGTCGATGATGGCTATGAAGATGAAGAAGAAGAGGTTGCCACAGCTGAATGGAATTAGGGCAAAAAGACAGTAATGGTGCCAAATCCTTGGGGAAGAGGAGTCGAGGAGAGCTATGACTTTGATGTCACAAAATCAGACAAGCTCTTTGATTTCTTGCTTGAGAAGGGGCAGATCAAGTTGTCCGATGGTCATGTTATGTTACCCCTAGATCAGTTAAAGAATAAGAAGTTCTGCAAATTCCATAATGCTACTTCTCATTCCACTAATGAATGTAGAATCTTCCGGTAGCATATACAGAGGGCTATTCAGCAAGGGAGGCTCAAATTTGATACGCCTCGGAAAATGAAAGTTGATGATAATCCTTTCCTAGGAGATCAAAACATGGTTGATGCTAGGCTGATCAAAGGAAAGACTAAGGTCCTAACATCAACCAAATCAAAAGAAGCTACAAGTCGATCCCAGGATGCAAATATCGGCCGACAAATATAGGGAAATTAAGAGACATCGCGATGAGCAAAAGAGCCAATATGAGTAGGGAGGAACATCAAAACCAGGGACGACAAAGCCGCAAGTTACATCTCGGATTCTGTTCCATAAGTGGCAGCGGCAGAAGGAAAAGGATTATCAGTGTTGGTTAAAGGATCAAGAATACCAGCGTCAACTGGAAAGAGAGAGGCATGAAAGCAAACAAGCCAAATCACATTGGAATTATCCTTTCTTTAGACATTGCTGGAATGAAGGTTTGAAGTTGCCTACCAGACATGACTGTCTAGAATGCAACAATCAGTATTGGGAATTTAGGCAATCTCAAGCCAACCACCGGTCTACCCATGTTCAAGATGCATATCATCATAATAACATGGATCGGCGCTTAAAAAATAAAAGTGTTCATGATCGGCTTGGAAAACGAGTTGTTGACCAAGACTGGGCTAATTATGGAGAAGAAGGCAACGAAAGAAAATATGCTTGGCAGGAAGGTCAATGGTGTCCAGGAGGTTTAACAAGAAGTCAGAAGAGAAGGGTGCAACACCTAAGAAATAAAGAGATGGAACAGGCTCAGGCATCCGGTAAACCTCAAGTATGGTGTACTAAGCAAACAGCCGATAAAAAGCAACCATCAGCTAATATCCAAATGACTTTTATGTTGCCATCAGAATTTAGAGCTCCGACAAATCAAGAAGTGTATTTAGATTTTGATGAATCAGAGTATAAAGAAATAGTTGCCAAGTTGACAGTTGTACAACAAGCAATATTTGATAAACCAGTCAAGCATCGGCACTTAAAGGCTTTATATATGAAAGGTTTGGTTGATGGGAAGCCGATGAACAAGATGTTGGTGGACGGAGGTGCTTCTGTCAATCTTATGCCTTACACCACTTTTCGTAAACTTGGCAAGGGACCAGAAGATCTAATAGAGACTGACATGATGCTTAAGGATTTTAGAGGTAATGCATCTAAGACTCGGGGGGCAATAAACATCGAACTAACAATCGGGAGTAAGACTCTGCTCACCACATTCTTCTTCATCGATGGAAAATGGTCATACATTTTGCTCCTCGGTCGTGATTGGATTCATGCGAACTATTGTGTGCCATCGACCATGCATCAGTGTTTGATTCAGTGGCATGGAGATGATGTTGAACTGGTTCGTGCTGATGAGTCTATGAGCATCGCAACAACCGATCCAATCTTCTGGGAACTAGGAGACTTCGAGTGCTTTTCTGGCAAGTTATGGGAAGGAGGCTTCATTAAAATCAGCAATGAAAGCCAATAGTCGATGCAAGCGATCGGCTCTGAGAGTTTGTTTTAGTGAATAGTCACAGATTCACGTCAGCCATTGGATTAAGGAAAAGTAAGCATTAGTTCCGAGTATGGGTTTAGGCCGATGTATGAATGCTAAATGGAATCCTAAGTGCGGATCAGAATCAATGGATTTCTTAAACAAAGTTTTGTGGCACTTAATGAAATGCTTGACCTGGGTTGATTAATCGTTTGACCTTTGGTATGAAAAGTTATGCGGGATGTTATCCTGGCATTTGATCAATACTCGATAGCCGATTTGTTTAGTCATCGGCTCTAATAGCCGGTACCAGAAGGGTATCGCCTCTAGTTCAAAAAATGAGATCTGAGATGAAAATCTTCAAAGACATGAAAGCTGATACGATACGTATCGCCTCCAGAGCAAGAAATAAAAACAAAAATAGTCATACACAAGGGTATTGCACTGAGACACATTCATGAAAGAACAGGAGTCTTTGTTCATTGGTTCACCCTAAGTACAAACTAATCGAAGACCGTGTTCACTACATCTTGAGCAGATGTGATGTCCACGATGGCCTCCACCACCACGACGAATTCTTCTATCAAGTCCTCATGTCCCTCAGGGCCGTCGCCAATCGGGAAGCCAACCTCCATGGCATGGAGGTCATGCTCGGTCTGGACCTGCACCGCGGTTAACGCCATAGACGCACCGTGATGAACGTCGTGGAGGGCAATCTCCTGGACATGGGCTGGGATGTCTTGGAGACGAGCGTCAATGAGGGAACCCCAAGCATTGACGGCGTCTACGGCCGCGTTTGATGAGGACATGACACCCATGCATATGACCATGTTTGGCACATGGTATGGAGGGGTAGGAGGCCAGCAAGGGTGTCCAAGTCAAGAAGGAGGTCCGAGGCTAATTCGGTTCGAGTCCCCGAGGTGGAGGCCCAAAGCAACTCAAGTTCGAGTCTGCCTCGGTCTCCAGGACCAGTCTGCCTTAAACTGATCATCTAGGACGCATCCGGACTCCGTTTTCAATAATCCACATATGGTTGGAAAGCTAATTTGATAAGGAAGCGAATCCAAGTGGTCTCACGTCAAAAGACCTTCGGAATCAACAGGAATCGTCGAAACAAGTCAGCATCCAGAATCTGCCAGGCTGCTACGACACCGTCTTTTGGTCCATTGGACCGTGTATCATGTTTGGGCCCATTAGGGGGCGCGTCCAGGGGGTAACGCCCAAGACTCTAAAAATAGCAGCCGTCGCTCTCCTTAGGGTGTGGGTTTTGTTTAGTTCTTGATTTCCTTGTGAAACAGACATTATTTTGTTGCAACTGTGCCGCAAAGGCTGCTTGTTGTGAACCAGGGCCCCAGTTCTTAATCTTGTTCATCTGTGGCGATTAGTCCTTTCGAATAAAGACTTGAACTCCTTCTTGTTATCATAAGCCTCATATTTATTTGCAATTTTAGATTGCGTTCATCCCGTTCTTGCTTGTGTTCTCGATTCGCTTACAGGAAAGCCTTCTCGGCGAGGTCAATCACGTTCGCGTGGTTGATAACCAATAGAGCAATGGTGTAATGGTTGCGGGGTTTTGAATCAGTCTTGGTTCGAAGCCTAGATCATGAACATCAAGTCTCGACCAATCGACGCTATCATACCTTTCGGAAGATCGGGCCTTGTCTACATCAAGTGGTATCAGAGACCTTGTTGCCCGTTAGGTATAACTTTGTTTTCCCCTTTAGATTGTTACTGTTTTTGCATTACCTATAGTCCACAAAAAGCCAAAAAAAATATACACCACCACATATTCCCTGTCCTATAGCCTCGTTGTGCCGTGCAATTTTGTCTCGGTGTCATGTGGTTGAGTTTGTATCCCAAGTACTTGTCTTAGTTGTTGGCCGCCCGATCTTCCGAAAGGTATGATAGCGTCAATTGGTGGAGACTCGACATTCACGATCTAGGCTACGAACCAAGACTGATTCGGACCCCCGCAACTATTACACCATTGCTCCGTTGGTTATCAACCACGCAAACGTGATTGACCTCGCGGAGAAGGCTTTCCTGTAAGCGAATCGAGAACACAAGCAAGAACAGGATGAACGCAATCTGAAATTGCAAATAAATATGAGGCTTATGATAACGAGAAGGAGTTCAAGTCTTTATTCGAAAGGACTAATCGCCATAGACGAACAAGATCAAGAACTAGGGCCCTGGTTCACAACAAGCAGCCTTGGCAGCATAGTTGCAGCAAAACAATGTCTGTTTCACAAGAAAATCAAGAACTAAATAAAACCCACACCCTAAGGAGAGCGATGGCTGCTATTTATAGAGTCTTGGGCGTCACCCCCTGGACGTGCCCCGTAATGGGCCCAAACACGATACACGGTCCAACGGACCAAAAGACGGTGTCGTAGCACCCTGACAGATTCTGGATGCTGACTTGTTTCGACAATTTCTGTTGATTCCCAAGGTCTTTTGATGTGAGACCACTTGGATTGGATTCCTTATCAAATAAGCTTTCCAACCATATATGGATCATTGGAAACAGAGTCCGGATGCGTCCTGGGTGACCAGTTTAAAGCAGACTGGTTCTAGAGACCGAGGCAGACTCGAATTTGTGTTGCTTTGGGCCTCCACCTCGGGGACTCAAACCAAATTAGCCTCAGACCTCCTTCTTGTCTTGGACACCCTTGCTGGCCTCCTACCCCTCCATACCATATGTCAAACATGATCATATGCATGGGTGTCATGTCCTCATCAGCGTTCGCCGCCAGTTGGAGAGACTCCAACTGCACCGTTTGGGCTGGCGAGTACAGAAGACTATCAAGACAAAGGTAGTGGAAACCAGAATAGAAGCGTTCATGGAACTCATCTTACCTACCACCGTGGCGTCAGACTCAGCCAGCCATGCTCGAATGGCGCTGGCCTCCTGCTCAGCCACATTAAGGGCCACTTGGAAGACCCCTAGACGGACCTCAAGCTGGTTGTTTTTCCGAATCGCTTCAGAATAGCGGTCCTCCGCCTCCCTCCATTCTCGGAAGAAGCGTCGGGCATCGTCACCATCATACGAGTTGGAAGAGTCCAATGACAAAGCTGGCATGGAAGATGTAGCATTAGATGGCTTGCCGGCCATGAGGGGACGAAGACTGTCACTCACGATGAACCTTTAGGTGAGTTAGAAAAGATCATCATCATGAACAGAGGATATCAATCTCACCTCATGCGTCAGAGGCATTGGTTCATTGGCATGTTCTCCTGTAGGACCTCCTCCGTCGGGCGCTTGCCACGGTTCTCCTCGCCGGCCATGAAGTTGGTTGAATCTGCAGGAAGAGAGAAAGGTCGCTACAGAGTTCTGCGAGGGCAGAGAAAGGCAGAGAAGCAGGAACGGTTGCAAGTGCGGATGTGTTCAAGGCTGGAGCCCTCGGCCGGTATTTGAACCCACAGGACGAAGGGGTGAACGTGTCGGGTCGTGTAAAAGGCAACCGCAATTAATAGGACGCAAAGCGTCACCTCGCTAATACCAAAGAGAATACGGCGCTGGATGACTAAGAATAGAAGATCGAAGGGCTCTCTTAATAAAGGTCGTGTTTTCAGACCTAGATAGGATTAAAACCAAGAGTCTGGAATCGGCTATTTTCAAAATTAGCTCTTTAGCCAGAACAAAGGTGATCAATTGACTATGACAGTCCTTTAGCCTCATGCCTGTTCGAGTTCCCCTTGGCCAAAAGAATTTCACGATCAAAAGACTCCCCGGAGGCCTGTGTCACCTTCAGGACCTGATCTTCAAAAATGAAGAAGGGAGACAAGACTCTGGAGTGTGCTAGGGATGAATTACCCTTGATGACCAAGAGCAAAAGAGCTAAGAGAATCACCTTAAGAACTCGTGTATAGACATAATACAGTCCCTCCTTGGGAAGTTCAAACTGGATCGAGCCGTGTTATGTTGTAGAGCGGTTTATTAGCCGAAGTCTATAGGAATTTTGTGATGAATGACTTAGAAGACTTAAGTTGCCTTCGGCTACGTGCTCTTGAAAAACATTGAAGCCCATAAACCGAGGATTGCAAAATATTACAGTTAAAAGGTCAAGAATGAGCAATTCTCTGAGAGAGATTTGGTCTAGAGAGTAAAATTGCCGATCGGGTCAAAGGACAGCAAATCCGGCATAGTGGTCACCTAATTGGGAAGGACCTTATCGGACCAAGCGTTGTGCGCCTAGTAATACTTATATTTTGGAAACACTAAAAGGAGAAGAAGAATTCGATAGAGCAATCAAATGGGGAATATTTAATGAAATATTACCCTAACGTTTGGATTAATACCTAACAACCAATTTGCTCGGTTGTCAGCTCTAATAGCCTATACCAGAAAGGTATCGCTTCTAGTGCAAAGTAAACCTAGAGGGGTAAAAGCAGGTACAATGTGTATTGCCCGTAGAAGCAAAGCAAACACAGACAAAGTGATGCATATAGTATGAAGTACAAAACAAAAGGAAAAATCACTCAAGATGGAGAAATTGTTTGCTAATGTCACCTATTATAAACTACGGGCCAGAAAACACTTTGGCTACTATATCATCGGCCTAAGAGATAAAGGCTACAGAGTTAGCAGCACTAAAGAAATCCTCAATCAGGCATTCATAATCCCCAGGGTGCGCCGCGGCTAGAAAACCATGGGGAAGGAATCGAAGCTCGTGGCCAGAATGGACCTACGCAGAAGCCAACACCATGGCTGCACCATGGCGAACGCCATGCAAAGCGACCTTCCTAACGCGGTTTGGGATGTCGTGTAGGCAAACCACCAGGATGGCACCTCTGGCATTGACGAATCCCGCCGCGTGCTCCGCAGCCAATCGGAGGCTCTCTAGTTGGGTAGACAAATCTAAAAAGATTCAAAAGAGAGATGATTAGAGTCTTGAAGATGAAATTGAAAGGTAGCAAAGGTTATGATAGATATCTCACCCGTAATTCTAGCCTTGGCCTTGGCCAACCTATCCTCCACTGAATCGACCTCAGGAAATGATCAGCATCGAACCATGGCCAGAGCCGATTCAGCTAGGGAGAGACATTCAGTGAGACTCTGGCCATGCCCATCAATGGAGGCAAGCAGATCGTCGTTGTCAATCTGCCTCCTTTGATAACAAGGGAGATGGCGACGAGCTATTAACGAAGAGGACCCTAAAGGCTGAGCGGAGTTGGTCCTATTCCCCAAGGCAGTGGGGGCACCATGAGTTGTACCCTCCTGACGATGAAGGCGCTGACGCGATGATGTAGGTCCGTTGAGGGCCTCCTCAACAAACTTCTTGCTATTCTCTATGATCTCAAACCTACGGAAGAGCAGGAACTATACTAAGGATGTGGAAGGTTTGTGGTGAAGCAAGTTGTTTTTTGATCCCTAGCCGTGGCCCGTATATATAGCCCGGGAAGGCAAAGAGATAGATTTCGCCAGCGGTGTAAAATTAAAATCAGATACGGAAAAGGATCGACGCTCCGAGAATTCAGGGAACAGATAACAAAGAGATAATAGATTTGGACTTATTGCTTTCCCAAGTTATAGATGTCATGGGATAGATACAAAAGATTTACATTGACCAGCAATTAGCCCACCAAGGTTTCTTTGGATTGAAGGGAGTTTGAATCCCCACAGGGCCGAAAGTCATCATAAACTGAGTCACATCAGCCCGTTGATAAAATTACGACAAAGAAGGGAAAAAGCCACCTATCTAACAGATGCCCAAATGATTTCTCGGTGACTGGGAAGCCGCTGGAAAGAAGCTTGTGGCTTTCCTGATGGGCATTTGATTGAGCAAACAAGGGGAAAGTGTCCACGCATTTTAGCCCTTGCAAACACTAGAATAGCTCTACGAGCATTGAGAGAAGACCCAGACGATATCACAAGGATTCTTGTCACCGCAATAGCTGATTTTCTTGCTCGACAAGGTGCTAAGATGGGAAACACAATCATCCTATGCACAAGAATTCTCCTAACCGCTCAAGATCTTCATAGCAAAAGGATAGACCATGGAGGGTCCATCAGAGTCGGGAGCACTCGAGGAGGCAGATAGAAGATAAACATGGCAGAATTGTTGAGGTGCTCTCACCAGGGTCGGATAGACATTTTATGGCCGGCCTGGAAGGATAAATCCAAGTGTCCGTGAAGCAACGATGCTCTCGTAAAAGTTTTGAAGCATGGACTCAAGAGCTGACATAGACATCGACAAATATTAGACCTTAGATCAAGATTCTTTACCCATGACTGTGGACCTATCGGGGGCACAGACGTGATAATTTTGGAATAAAATTAATTTTTATCCTAAAATTGGGGGGCATGTGTTTACACCAAAATTTGGAAGAAGACTCACAGGGACTCAAAAACACCCAAGATCATGTCATCAAGGAATCAATTGTGTGCAGATCGGAACTAGCTAATTCGAATATAAAACTAGAATCGGCTTTCTTTAGATAGCGCCAGTGGATAACGACAAAAGTTATGATCGGCGCTAGGACGAGACATGTTGGACTCTACAAAAAGGGAAAGATTAGAGTCCAAGTTATCTTAAATTAGGAATGTTTTCTCTAGGGTCAAAAATTATGATGAGTCATGCTTAGATAGGAGTCATGCGCAGGTCCCGGGTATAAATATCAAACCCCGACTATTGTAGAAGACACACAATCAATCAAATACTAGTTATTTAATTTTTTTGTCTCCGGCCACCCCTTAGGAGGAGTAGAGTAGATCTCGGCGAGTTCTTCAGTAAGTACGGCTACATCGATCCGGTCGACCACCACTGCTTATCTATAGGTACCGTCATGGCTTATACCTCTATTCGTACGGCTGCATCGATCCGGTTGACCTCCACTGCGACTCTGGTATAAATTAGTTATCGACTCTTGTCCAGTTCAAATACGGCTGCATCGATCCGATCGACCTCCACTGCTCGAACTAGATTAAGGTTAAGTTATTGGCTCTATCTAAGGGTGGCGTTCCTTCAGATAGATTCACTAAGTTATCGATGTTGCTTATTGCTTCCATTATTTATTTAATTACAGCAATATCACTTCGCTTGATTGGGATTGATCTAGATCGGCCTTATATCTTTTTTAGCCCATCGTTTGTTAATCTAAATTGATCTAATTTGCACTTTAAACGACGAGTTATGTTTTTATCGGCTGTTTTATATCAATCTTAATCATGCATGGCGTGCGGTTAAGACGTGACTGATCTTAAGTAGATCTATTGGCTAGCGAAAACCGTTCCATAGCCCGTTATCACGGCCTATGTGATTCTGCCTCACACCCCACTGTTAGCACCGTAGAGTGGGGATCGTTACTTGGTAGATCTATTTCTGAGAGGGCATGATCTTAACTGTGCGCTATGCTTGAATCAGTTGTTTTAGCCGATATCGAGCGCTTTCACGAACAGTTCACATCATGAGATCGTTGAAGTAGGGATAGGTTGAAAAATGTGTTAGCCCCAGGATGTTATTATTGTATTACGGCCTATATGATTCTGCCTCATGCCCTACTGATATTAGTAATAAGTTAGGGTCATCGAGTCTATTGTTGTTTCTACGGCCTGCATGATTCTACCTTATGCCCCACTGGTCATAGCGATAGATGAGATCTAATATGTTCATTAGATCTATCTTTATTAAATGGTTGAATGGTGATGAGCTGTTTCTTTTATATAAACGGGGTTCAGTTACTTGCAGTCATTGGCTTAGCATGAACTAATTACTATTGATATCCTTTTGCTAGTGACCAATATTTGTCTAAATAATGATATTCATCCTGAACAATAACTGATTCTTCTTACACAACCCTATGAGCTTTAACCAATTTATTCTTATGAATATGCTGGAATCGACTATTTAGTCGATCTCCTTTCATATTGGCTCTCAGAGCCGCACATTCAGGACTGTCTGGCAACACCGGCACATTCCACCCTTAATTACTGATAAACTTTCTCTCCTTGTCAATTGTAGGGTCAAATTGATTGACACGTCTTAGGAGGAGCGCGCAGGATCGACCACCCCTGTGCTGAAGCTAGGCGGATATCTAGCTCCATCGAGTAGACCCTTTCGGCTTGCTCATGTGTCCTCGGCATGGGATGAAATTCTGTGTCAACAACGAGAAAATCGGCAGCATCGTTGTCCTTTCGGGGGACGTGATGCAGCTTGATTCCCTGGAATTTGTCCTCGAGCTTGCGCACGTCTTGGCAGTATGCCACCATGAGGGGGCTTTTGTAGGACTCCTTCATGACCTGATCGATGACCAGCTCTGAGTCACCATGATCGTAGAGTCATGTAGCACCAAGTTCGATGGTGATGCGTAGTCCGTTGATGAGGGCCTCGTACTCTGTGGTGTTGTTTGAGGCTGAAAAGTGGAGGCGGATGGCGTAGCAGAGCCTACTCCTGTCTGGGGAGATCAAAACCACTCTAGCCCTCGATCTGGGCTCCATGACAAACCTGTTGAAGTACATTGTCTAGTACTCGTGGGTGATGTCTGGGGTCGGTAGCTGCACCTCCGTCCATTCGACAACAAAATCTAGGAGAGCTTGAGACTTAATGGCAGTACAGGGGATATACCTGATGTCGTGGCCCATGAATTCAAGTGCCCACTTGGAGATCCATCCCACAGCATCGCGGTTGCAGACGATGTCTCTAAGCGAGTATGAAGTGACAACCATGACTTCATGGTCGGTGAAGTAGTGCAGGAGCTTCTGGGTCACCATCAGCACGGCGTATAAGAGCTTCTACACCTAGGGGTACCAGACCTTGGGGTCGGTGAGTACCTCCCCGACGAAGTATACGAGTCACTAGACCTTAAGGTGGTGTCCCAGTTCCTCCCTTTCGACGACCAGGGCGGCGCTTACCACATGGTTGCTGGCCACGACATAGAGGAGGAGGGGTTCTCCTCGTTCGGGAGCGACGAGGATTGGGGCCAACGTTAGGGACGCTTTGAGGCTGTCCAAAGCATGCTGAGCTTCCTCAGTCTGGACAAAAGCGTCTGTCTTTTTGAGGAGCTTGTAGACTGGCATCCCTCATTCACCGAGCCAAGAGATGAACCGGCTTAGAGCGGCCAGACAGACGGTGAGCCTTTGCATGCCCTTGACGTTGCATATGGGGCCCATGTTGGAAATGGCCATGATTTTTTCAGGGTTGGCCTCGATGCCACACTCAGACACAATGTATCCTAGCAGCTTCCCCTTTGGAACCTCGAAAACACATTTCTCGGGATTCAATCTAATGTTGAACCTTCGGAGGTTCACGAACGTTGCGGCCAAGTTTGCGATTAGGTCGCAAGCTTGAGTCGTTTTGACCACTATGTCATCAACATAGACGGCGATCGTTGGTCTTGGTCGCTCGACTTGATCAGGCTGATCGAGCGGGTCGATTTGGTCAGCGAAGCACTGCTTCATGCACCTTTGGTAGGTGGCGCTAGCATTCTTTAGGCCGAAAGGCATGGTTACATAGCAGTACGAACCATACGGGGTAATGAACGAGGTCATGAGCTGATCAGACTCTTTCATTGTGATCTGGTGATAGCCCGAGTAGGCATCCAGAAAGGAGAGGATCTCAAACCCAAGGTGGAGTAGACTATCTGGTCTATGCGTGGCAAAGGAAAGTGATCCTTTGGACATGCCTTGTTGAGGTCAGTATAATCAACGCACATTCTCCATTTCCCGGTCTTCTTTTTAACAATAATAGGATTGGCAAGCTAGTCAAAGTGGAACACCTCTCTGATGACTCCGACTGCCAGGAGTTTGTCGATCTCTTCGCCTATGGCCCTGCGCCTCTCGTCGTCGAAGTGACATAGGCACTGCTTGGCGGGATTTGAGCCTAGGATGAGGCGCAGTGCATGCTCGGTGACCTCCCGCGGTATGCCCAGTGTGTCAAAAGGCTACCATGCGAAGACATCACGATTGGTGCGCAAGAAGTCGATGAGCTCGCATTCCTATTTGGCCGGGAGCTGGGTCCCGATCCGCACCATCTTGGTTGGGTCGGTGTGGTCGATTCCCACCGCCTTGGTTTCCTCAAGTGGGCGGAAGACTATCGAGGAGGTTGGTTTGTTGCAGTCTGGGACTACCGAGGTCGACGACTCTCTGAGCCACGGGAGCTCGGATGAGTTGACGACCGCGGTGGTGAGCTCGAAATGCTTGTGGTCTCACGTGAAGGCGTGTGAGAAGGCGTTGCTCATGGTGATGATGTCGTTTGGTCTCGGTATCTTTAGCTTGAGGTAGGTGTAGTTGGGGATCACCATGAATTTGGTGTAGCATGGCCACCCCAAGATGGCGTGGTAGGACCCTAGGAAGTCCACCACTTCGAAGGTGAGGACCTCTGAGCAGAAGTTGGCTCGATTGCCAAACATGATGGGCAGGTCGATCTACCTGAGCGGGTATGCCTACGCTCCCAGGATCACCCCATGGAAGGGAGAGCCCGCCAGGTGGAGTTCTGACCGGGGGATGAGCATGGTGTCGAGGGTGTCGATGTAGAGGATGTTGAGGCTGCTGCCTCCGTCCATCAGCACCTTGGTGAGGCGCTTCTTGCGGACTATGGGATCAATGACAAGCGGGTAACATCCTGGTCTCACGACGTGGGAGGGATGGTCCCTCTGATTGAAGGTGATCGGAGACTCCGACCAGCTGAGAAAGGAGGGGATGGCCGTCTCGGCAGCGTATGCGTCCCTATAGCGCACCTTGTGCTGGCGCTTGGACCAGATGGCGTCAGATCCACCGAAGATCATGATGCATTCCTCAGGGTCAGGGAAGCCATCTCCATCCTTACCCGCCGCGCCTCCTTTCTTGGCTGCTGCCTCTTTGCCGTCTCCTTCTTTCGGCCAGCCAGCCTATCATAGAAAACATTTGAGGAGCTCATAGTCCTTATAGAGGTGTTTGATGGGGTAGGCGTGGTTGGTGCATGGGCTGTCCATGAGCTTGTTGAAGTGGTCAGGCAGTCCCTGTTGGGGCTGCTTGCCTGTGCGATCATCCATGGCGACCAACGCAGTGTTATCCGATCAGCGCTGATCCATTTTGTTCTTCTTGCCCCTCTATGTGGAGGGGCCCTTGTCTTGGTCCATGCACTTGGCCTTGCCTTTGTCCTGGCCTCCATTGAAGATCACTCCGACTGCCTCCTCATTGGAGGCGTGGTTAGTGGCGACGTAGAGCAGGTCGCGGGTGGTACAAGGCTTTAGGCAGCCAAGCTCGTGGATTAGGGACTCATAGGTTGTCCCAAAGAGGAATGCGCTGATGATGTCCGCATTGACGACATCAGGGAGAGAGTTGCATTGTTGGGAGAACCTATGAATGTAATCCCGTAGGGACTCGCTGGGCTCCTGCTGGTAGCTCTTGAGGTCCCAGGAGTTTCTAGGGCGGACATACGTCCTCTAGAAATTTCTCACGAAGACCCTCTTGAGGTCCGCCCAGTCGCGGATGATGTCGTGTGGGAGGAATTCAAGCCATGCCTGAACATGTTCCCCCACACAAATGGGGAGATACTGAATGATGAAATAGTCATCATCCACCCCTCCGGCTTGGCAGGCGAGCCGGAAATCTTTGAGCCAAATACCAGGGTTTGTCTCCCCGATGTACTTGGTGATGTTGGTGGACGATCAGAAGGGTTGTGGGAATGGGGCTCTTTGGATACACCGGTCAAAGGCCCATGGTCCTAGGCCCTCAGGGCTGGGACTCCAGTCGTCTAGCCAGCGACCATGCTTGGGGCGCGTTTCACCGCTCCCCTTGATGGTTCAGCCGGGACCCGTGTCACTTGCCCTCATCGCCGCCCAATGGACGTCATCATCATGCCGGGTCTGATGCTATTTGCTGATGATGCTATGAGCATCTTGGTGTGGACCAGGCTGTTCGCGTATCGACGGTTGGTGTAGAGCAGGTGCCAAGTAGGATCGCGGTGTAGCCGCTGCCTCCTAAGCCGCACTTGGTGGCTGTAGCGGCAAGCGGATGGAGCAATATGTCTGGCGTGTCCTGACTCCCTTGGTAGGGAGAGAGGGCGCATGTCGGACTCACGATGCAGAGCTTTCCACCTATTGAACGGCGGTGGCTTCTACCAGCACCTGGAGGTTCCGGAAGACCACCCACTCCTAGGGGTCAACAGGCTCAAGAACGCCGCGTAGAAGCATTGCCATAGCAGTGATGTTCTGACTAGCCCATGCGAACTATGGGGGATCATTCCCCTCATTCATGATGTCGTGTTGGACCTGGCGGGCGTGACCCTAGGTGCCGCCCACCAAGTCATGCACATAGGGTGCAACATGCTGCACCAAGCGCACCGGCGTAGGCAATGGCTGGTTCTGTCGACGTTTTCATAGTTCCTTGGCGTGCTCTTACGCAAACGTGAGGGCCCCCACACATGGGTCTAGAGGGGTGTGAGTCTGCATAGACTCCACAACCACCGGCGGCTATCCCGGAGCATCCACCATAGCACATTCCTAGGACAGACAGTGGCTAGGTGCCACGCCGCCGATGCTGAAGCCGTCGCTCTCACCCTCGTCATCCGGGAGTTCGTGGAAAGTGGTAGGAGCATAGCTCGCCACTTCCATGAATTCAGATGTGAGAGGGGATGGCACCAGCATCCTTCAGAGCCCCCGAGTGCATGCGTCCATAGGGAACGCGAGCCCATAGGGTAACCGATTGTACAATGTTTGTGGTGCGGTCAATACGGTCCCTCCGGATAATCGGCAGGAGATAGTAAATAGAGAGTAAATAATAGTATGCACATTACTCACACTGGGGTTTGAGCAGAGAGTTTGCTCGGAATGAAGCGCAGATGCCTCATCGTTGAAGTCGTCGTGCATCCTGGAGCCGATGGAGGGCGCCCCTCTAACAGGCGCTGGAACGAGTGCCTCCTCACGGAGGTGTAGTATGCCGAGCCGGTCGGCAATGAAGTCTAGGCTTCCGAAGAGGAAGGCCTAGGACGGTTGGTAGACAGGTGGAACCCACATCCCAATAGGTGGGAGTGTGGGAAACTCCAGTGAGCTGAAGCGAGTCGTATCGCTTGAGCCTGCCATGGCGAAGGTGGCGGAAAGGTGGGCCATCCGATGACCAAAAAGTGTTAAATGTACAACGTCTTCCCCACGTACGGTGCCAACTGTCGGTGCAGAAAGTGACCAACATGTAAAAATTTGTAGTTTTGCCATACGTTGTGATCGGAGGTGGCCTAGCACTCAATGACACCAGGTTTATACTAGTTCAGGCAACGTGCCCTACGTCTAGTTTGAGTCGGTCGGTGACTTTATTCCTGAGCCCAGGTGCTCGAAGTTTGCAGTGAGGTTACAAATGAGAAGGAGAAAGATGGGGGTACAAGAGGTCCAGTCGGACTCTGGTCAGAGGAGCCGAGAGTGGCGGGAGCCCCGCTATGCGCTAAGTGTTTGAGCGTGTGCTCGTGGTTTGAACCTAGAGGTTCTATTGTTGTGTACTAGTGAACTTGATTGATCTAATGAATCTATCTGTTAGAAGAGAGTACATCCCCTTTTATAGATGAAGGGGATGGCCTTACAAGTGAGAGGGAGGAAGTACGTTTGCTGCTAAGTCTTGCTTCCCACGCTGGCGGGTACAAGATGATGATAGGCGCCCACAACACTGTTGAATGTCAGATGCACATGGGAGGTTACATCGTCTTCTTCAGGTATGGCAGATGTCGGTACCTGCCATACTGTTAATGCTAGAGGCATGTGAGGGGTTTTACCATGTTCGCCTGGTACAGTAAATGCCAGCGCCCACAACACTGTCGATGCCCAAAGGCATGTGGGGGAGCCTTACCATATGGGAGTTAATGGCGCCCACAATATTGTAGGGGAAAAAGTCAGCTCCTACAACACTGCTTGGGTTCTGTCATGCTAGGGAGGCCGCAGAGTAGTATTTCTGCAGGTGTATAGGGTATGGTCCCCGGTATTGCGGTTTGACTTGTGCGCCCTACCTTACTTTCTCCATCCGTTTCCTGGTCCTTACCGAGCGGGCGTCTCTGGTCGGTTGGTCCCAGTTGGCTCTGATCGCGCTAGTCGGAGAAGAGCAGTGAGTAGGGGTTTGGTGCATCTCCGGTCGGAGACGTGGGTTGGAGTCGGAAGTGGTGTTTGGCCAGGCCTTCCGGTCGGAGAGGTCATCCGGTAGGCGGGCTAGAGACCGAAGCGAGCGCTCCGGTCAGAGAGGCGGGCCGAAGTTGGAAGCGGGTGCTATTCCTCCTCGGCCAGGCCTTCCGGTCGGAGATTGGATTGCCCCTCTAGCCTATCATTTAGGTACTTGGGCCGGCCCATGAGTTGCGCATTGTCGGCTTAGGTCGAGCCTTTATTGGGAAGCCAGTCTATGAGGGACCCTGGATTTATAAACCTGATAACGTGTCACTGTCGTGGATGGACTTCATCTCCTCCTCCATCGTGACAGCCCAATTTGGGTCATTGTCTACTTCCTTCAATGATTTGGGCTCAACCACGCTGACGGCGTGTAGCTTGGCCTCCATAGCATCATGGTGCGCAAGCCCAAGCAATGCATCCATGCCAAGGATGTTGTCCAGCATCCAGTACCGGTGCTCCTCCTCCTCATCGTCATCAGCATCAAGGTTTGGGTCGACGCTGAGCGGCGTCGCGAACTCAACCTACATCCTCTTGGGGGCGATCGGAGAGGCAGGTGACGGTGAGGCCGGTACGGGCGGTTCCGGTGATGGCGTGGGCATAGGCAACGTCGAGCTTGGGGGCGGTGCCACAGCGGGTTGATGCCGGACCTTGTACTCACACTCCATGGTGAAAGGCTCCTTGTCGGCGCTGGCTGAGGTGTCTCCCTAGTCCCAGCACGCTCTCTCATCGAAGACGGCATCACGAGAGATGTGGATGCGCTTCATGGTGGGGCCGTAGAAGCGGTATGCCTTTGACCCGCCCTCGTAGCTGATGAAGACCACCTTTTGTCTGCGATCGTCGAGCTTGGTGAGGTGTGGGCGGAGGCACTTGATGTAGGCGACGCACCCGAACACCTTGAGGAAGTGCACAGACGACTTCTTCCCATACCACGCCTGGTACGTGGTCTTGTCGTCGAGCGCGTTGGTCGGCGCTCGGTTGAAGAGGAACACAGTGGTGTGCACCGCCTCACCCCAAAAGCAGTCGGGCATGCCGTGTGCGCGCAGGATACTTCTTGCTATCCCCATGGTCATCTGGTTCTGGTGTTCCACAACACCATTTTGCTGCGGCGAGGACGGCGCCGATAAGTGGTGCTTGATCCCTTCACCTATGCAATGTTCACCAAATTCTACTGAGCTGAACTCACCACCATTGTCGGTCCAGAGCACCTTTAGCTTCTTTCTAGTCTCCCGCTCGATGTAGGCCTGGAATGACATGATCTCCACGGGCGTGTCTGCCTTCGTGCATAGGAGCGTGAACCACATGAAGCGGCTCATGTCATCGACAAGCAACAAGAAGTAAACATTCTCAGCTGGGGTCGGTGGTGAGATCGGGCCGCAGAGGTCACCATGGACCAGCTCGAGCTCCTCCTTAGCACGGTACTTCGGTTTGCAAGCATCGTATGTGACAACTTGCGTGAAACCTCCACAATTTTTTATCACAGCCTCCACATATGATATCTTGACATCTTGACAAGTTTCATGATTTTCAGACTTCGTTTGCTTTTTATAAAATTTAAAAACAACTCGACCACAAGTTCGTGGTCATGTTTCGTGAACAAGATGTTTGAAATTGGTGGTCTGTTCCTGGATACGGTCTCACATTATACTAAATAACATGAATATCATTTTTCCATTAATTTTTTTCAGTATTCGAATGACTAGCAGTTATAATTTAAATTGTCCAAGAAAATTCAATTAAATGAAGTAAATTAAAGAAATATAGAAAAAGTCCGAGAAATGTGCCACATTGGAACATGGAGTACCAGGTATTGTCTGAGGACTGTAGAAAAAGTTTAGAGGTCAAAAGTGAAAAAATGGTTTGCCGAGTGTCAAAAAATGACACTCGGCAAAGGAGCCTCTTTGTCGAGTGTCAGGAGATGACACTCGGCAAAGGAGTCTCTTTGTCGAGTGTCAGGACCTATGGCACTTGACAAAGATTTTTTTTAAAAAACCCCTCATTGCCGAGTGCCTGGCCAGGTGGCACTCGGCAAAGAATTAAAAAAAACTTTGCCGAGTGCCAGATCAGGGGCACTCGGCAAACAAGGCATTTAACCTCCCGGCCCAGCCGGCCCACACACCGCACGCATGCACACACGCACGCCCGCGCCCGCGCTGCCGTCGCCGCCCGCGCCGCGCCAGCGCCGCCGCGCGAGCCCCGGCCCGCGCCAACCCACCCGCGCCGCCCGTGGCAGCGCCGCCGCTGCCCTAGCCCGCGCCCACACCAGCCCCGCAGCCTCCCCCGCCCATGCCATCGTGCCAGCCCTGCCACTGCCACCCCCGCCCGCGCCACCGGAGGAGGAGGAGAAAGAGAGGAGGAGAGGAGGAAGGAGGAAGAGAAGGAGGAAGGAGGAAGGAGGAAGAAGAAGGAGGCGCCAGCCTCGCCGCCGCCCCCACCCCCGCCCACGCCCGCGCCATCTCCGACGCTTCTCTAGCCGTCGCCTTATCCACCGGCGCCCTAGCCCCTTCACCACCACCGCCCTACGATGCCCACTAGGTATGCCCTACCATCGTCGTCGTCGTAGCATTACTAGTAGTTGCAGTAGTAGTAGTGGTAGAGTAGCAGTGGTGGTAGTGGTAGGAGTGGTTGTGACATTGTTATATATATGTGATTGGATATAATCTTGTGCATGTCGGCCATCGTGCCATTCATATATATGTGCATGTCGGCCATCGTGCCATTAGTTTTCTTGTAGGTTTTGGAAACCTCACCGTGCAGGGGAGGTGCTGCCGAAATTTTGTATTGATAGTTTTATGTTTCTTTTTTTGTAGAGAAGAGCCCGTCTGAGCGGAGCCGGAGTACCTCGGCGACCCCGATCGCCTTCCTCGCCACTGCGGGTCTGCCTGCACCGCGTCGCCTCACCACTGCACCGACCTGCCACGCCCCCGCTAGCCTGACTACACCGCCACCCTAGGTATAACTCGTCTTTCCGTATCATGGTCGTAGATCACGTAACCTAGTTAGGCGTCTCCCGTTCAAAAGAGATACGGTTGGAAATATGTAGATATTTCCATATCTAAAACCATATTTGTTTTGAATTGTCCATGTTTTTTGGACAGCCCGCAGATGCGTAGGTGGGGTTAGTTTCCATGGTCTGCTTCGATCCAAGACAGAGTTTCGACATCATCTCCCTATTGTTCTCCGGATACACACTCTCCCTGGTAGGACGTGTATTTGGAGAACACCAGGGAGGTGCTGCCAAAATTCTATCTCGGATAGGAGTAGACCATGGAAACTAACCCCACATACGCATCCTCATGTGGGATTAGGACCTATCCTCACCTATTAGATAGTAGGAACATCGTGTAGATGCAATTGATGTTTGTATTACTCATCGCTATATATGTTAGAGGATGGAGAATCGTGGTACACGGGCTGTGCAAGTCAGGGTCAGGTCACCAATGAATGGATCGACAAGACCGATGCTTTCTTGGAACGGGCATTTGGCGTGGCTGCTAAAGGAGCAAGTAAAATTTGTTGTCCCTGCAGCACACCATCAAGGCAGCCATAGCCTTAGCGGATACGTAGAAACATGGGTACGCAAATTCATTTATTTATTCTAACGCTCAATTCTGCATGATTTCTAATCATCTTGCATTTTTTCTCGCAATCGGCGTCACGTGGTGGCCAGCCTTGCTCCATCTTCAAGGCATTTGCTATGGCCCACAAGGGTAAGGCGATGTCCGACGTCAACTACAACCCGGAGGACGGGCCCGAGGCATACAGCAATGCGACCGTCCATAACCGCCTCAGTGAGTACACATCGATGGCAAGGGAGGTCCATGGGTCAGAGTACGATCCGAGCACTGAGGACCTTGATGGAGAAGTCATCATGAGGGTGGGCGGAGGCAAGAAGCATGGGTGGTACAGGATTGGCGACGACACAATCGACTCGGCCGCTACTCCCAGTCTCTCCTAGATTCGAGCAAGCAGCACGAGCAGGAGCCCCGCCATACGACCCCGGCAGGACACTTCACACCACCGGGTGGAGGCACTCGAGGTTATTCCTGGTTTATTCGTCGTTCATTAGTTTTTTCATACCTTTCCTTTGCATTATTGTAACATTGGGGTGAATATATTATAGGCCCAGCTGGAACAAGAGAGGAGGATACGGGAGCAGATGCAGGCGAAGATGGAGATGGTGGAGGCCGAGCGGGAGGCCAAGCAGTGGAGGATAGCGGAGATTCTTCAGTACATGCAAAGTCTTGGTGCCGCTATGGGTGTAGCTCCACCACCTTCGCTATTCGCTCCACCTCCACCTCCACCTCCTCACTATTCTACTCCTGTGAGTATAAATGTTTTAGTTTGTATGTTCATGCTTACATTCAAACCTAGTGGAGTATGAAAGTTTTAGTCATGTATGGTATATATTTATCTTGTCTCACACATGTAATCTCTTCTCCTTTGTGCAGAATCAATTGGCGGCATCGAACGATCCTCATGCTTCAGCGAATCCTTCACCAAATTAGTGATGATACTTGTGGTTGTTAATGATACTTCTATTTGCAATTGTGGTTGAGGATGATGGAGCACTTGGATTGCTTGTGAACTTATTTGTGATATATTATGAGACATGTGACGTTTGTGATATATATGTGGTGTTGGTGATATATATGTGATGTTGGTGATGTTTGTTATATATATCTTCTGTTTGTTTGGATGGGATGTAAAAATAAATAAAAAAGGTTGTTTTCAGTCACTTTGCCGAGTGCAATGGCCATGACACTCGGCAAAGTGACCATCTAGGAACTACCTGGGAACATGCTTTGTCGAGTGCAATGGCCATTGCACTCGGCAAACATCACAGGTTTGCCGAGTGCCACGGGCCAGGCACTCGGCAAAGGTCGCCACTTTGCCGAGTGTCTTGTCGGCGACACTCGGTAAAGTGGCCACCTTTGCCGAGTGTCTAAGTCAACGGCGCTCGGCAAAGCGGGTACCTTTGCCGAGTGCTTGACCTTGACACTCGGCAAAGCCGCCGTCACGGTGGCGCTCGCCGTCATGGCCACTTTTCTTTGCCGAGTGTCGGATTGGCACTCAGTAAAGAGGTCTTTGTCGATAAACTGTTTACCGAGCGCCCTTTGCCGAGTGTAACACTCAGCAAAGGCTTTGCCGAGTGTATATCGGCCTTTGCCGAGTGCCTCAGGCACTCGGCAAAGAAGCCGCCTCTGGTAGTTTGCGCTTCTGCTTCACCAAGACACAGTCTTCACAGACTTGATCATCGTGATCGATCGCCGGTAGCCCCTGCACCAGTTCCTCGCATCCCAGCTTGCGCAGTGTCTGGATGTTGAGATGCCCGTACCGCTCATGCCAGTGCCAAGTGACATCGCCGACATGAGCGGTGGGGCACACCGGGGTGGTGATGTTCATGTCGAGGTAGTAGAGCCTCCGCAAGGAGTTGTCGCCGTAGATCGTAGAGATGCAGGATGCCAGACTCGATGTTGACCTGGAACCCGTACTCATCCATGTGGCCAAGGCTGATGATGTTCGTGGTGAGGCAAGGGATGTAGTAGACCCCATCAAGGCGATGATGTTCCCCGGACTTGCTGGAGAAGAGGACGGTGCCCATTCCTTCGATGGCGACCACCGACCCATCACCGAACTTGATAGTTCTAGTGACGTCAGTGTTTAGCTCGGCGAAGACATTCCACGACCCCGTCATGTGATTCATCGTGCCGGTGTTGAACACCCAACGGTGAGGTCCCACGGCCTCCTTCTCTTCCTTGCTCTTGAGGTGGAGGACCTTGCGTTCGTCGAGGTGGACCCGGGTCTGCGGATCGACAACAGGCGACGCCAGCCTTGGAAGTGAAGGGGACTTTGGCGGCGTGGTTACCTCAATTTCCGCCGCGATGTACATCAACGCCCCTTATTCTTCTTCGGCCTGTGCGACGTGGGTCGCGTCCTTCTTCTTCCCGCGGCAGTCTTTGGCCTAGTGGCCACTTTTACCGCAGTTCTTGCAGCGATCGCCGGGTGGTGGCCTCCCGCCACCAGCATTCCCGGCACCCGCATTCTGGCCATCGCATCCATCATGCGATGAGGATCCTACACTACCGCGCCCTCGGCGCTTCCCGTGGGTGCTGGAGGACGCGGAGCCGCTAGAGCTCTCCTGCTCACGGCGAGCCTTGTGACGCGCCTCCTAGTCTTCCTCGCAGAGCACCAGGCGCGCCATGGCGTCCGTGATCTGCTTCGGCTTGGTGCGCTCCTCGAAGACACGTAGCCTCCCGATCACCTCCTCAACCATGACGTTGTTCAGGTCGAGAAACATCTCGAGGTAGACCGCTGCCGGATTCAGCCGATCGGGCACCACCTGCAGCAGCTTCTTTACTACCTCAGCGTCGGTGATGTTGTTGCCGAGGGAGCCAAGATTGTTGGTGAGGTTGGTGATGCGGATGCCGAACTCGTCGACGGACTCGCCTTCCTTGAAGGTGATGTTGCCGAAGTCCCGGAGGAGCTGCTGCGCGATGGCTTCGCTCGCGCTCATCCCCGATCCGCATGTTCTTAACCGTATCCCAGGCCTCCTGCACTGTGTCCTTCCTGGTGAGAGTGCTCCAGAGCTCAGAGGGCACCGAGCGCAGGAGACCCGCCATCGCCTGTCGATCATCGTGGTCGTCGATGTCGTCGCGCTCCTTCCCAACGCCGTGCAAACGACGTCCCAGACGCCGAGTGTCTGGAAATTCACCATCATCACCGATGTCCATTCCGGATAGTTAGTCTATGTGAGCATCGGCCACGCTACGTTGGCGGACGGCCTCTGGATGATGCGCTCGGTGACGCGCGGCCCGGCGTCCCGGGTGCGCGATCGACGCGAGTGAGAGTGGCCGCGACGTCATGGCGAGCACGAGGACGGATGGCTCTTCTTCTCGCCAGAGCCATCACTAGGGAGCACCTTCTTGTTGGACGACTGCGACATGGTGGTGGCCTGACCTGGCTCCGATGCCAATTGACAGAATCCCGATCACAGCGAGAGCAAGAGAGAGTGGATGAACGCACGCAAACACAGGTGGAACACAAGTGATTTTGGTGCTTCAAAGCGGCAGCTTTTCTGTTGATTGAACTCGCATTAAAAAGTCATTACATGCAGGTTTACATGGCCAGCAATGGCCGAGTCAGTTGCGGCATGGGACGTGCCGCAGGACATGCACAGCTTGGTCACCGTGCGCGCTAGCCACGCACAGGCACAACGCTAGTCCGCTTGATCTCTATCCTAGCTAAGTATAGACTATGTGTTCAGGAATTATTCAAACAGGCTCGACTCGGCAGATTGGGGGAAGGAGTCAAGGAGGAGGAAGACGTCCGTCCCTGTGGGGTCCCTGTCCCTCATGACCCACGGCACGCGATCCATTCATAGATTCGCGGCCTTGCATGGCCTGGCCCGGCCCATTAAATAGGCCCATGAACGACCGTCCCAGACTTGTCATCATCAATCAACCAGGTTCCAAAATGAAAACTGTCTTGTGCTGAGTGGTGGCTGAATGTGTATCGATGATGAGAAGGGCAACCGCAAGCTAATAATAATTTTATTACTGCTAAATACAAATGTATATTCTGGCTTGCCTACTTGGCCAGCAATAGCATGGCATGGCATCCTCTGGTTCCTGCCAACCTTCTTCAGGCTCCTGTGTTGTGAATTGTGATGAATGAATCACGGAGCACAGAGAAAAAACAAAAGGGACAAAAGGAATCCGTCCGGGCCGGAAATGAGAGGAACAGCCGTGTACTCCATCATCACCTAACCATTGGGATTCAGAAATTCAGTAGCTGATCGATGATGACTTGTTCGGAATCCTCGCTCATCTTCTTTGACTTTCAGGAGAATATATAATAATGTCGACTCGACGACTACTTGGAGTTGAGTTGATGCGCGCCTGAGTCATCTCCATTATCCTCCGATTTCGATGCCCATTGCTTGTACAAACGTTTCAGAAAAACATTTTGAGGCCATTTTATTTGGCAGTGCCTTTTTTCTTTTTGAGCGGGTCGGATTTTCCATAGGAATTGATTAATTCTTCTGAACTAAACAACAAAACCCATGCACAGTTCTAGTGGACAGCAGATAAAAATTAATTTTCCATTTACTCTAATAGTTAGCAGCTAAATTTTTTTCTTCTAGTTACTCTAAAATCAATTCTTGCTTGCTAGCCACCCTGCTACCCCACTAGAATCACTGCACGAAAAAAAATCAAGAACCTAGAGCCAAGAATTATACCAAACATGCCCTTCCGATGATGAATTAGAATTAAATTGCTTTATGAGAGCATTTCTCTAGTAGAATGTATACTCTAATCCACAGGAAAAAGGTTTATTTTCTTAAAAAAATCTTATAAATAAAAATATGCTTCCAAAAAAAATCTGACTTACCGACGAAGATAATTTATACATGATCTATTTAACTTTCTGCGCTAAATAAGAATTATAACTGAAAAAAGGAAAGGAAAAGAAAGAAAGAAAGAAAAAGGAGGAAATTCTGTTGGGCGAGCCGAAAGCCGAGCCCGAGGCGCCGCACCAACTTTGTCTTGTTGTTGATTGATGATTTCCGTCCGCGTCCGCATCCGAAGTCCGAACTCTCCTCTGCTCTGCCTCTGCTTTTGCCACCCTTTTTTTCTCCAGCCCTGCCCGCCGCCGGCCGCAGCCCTTGGCTTGTGTGCTTGCTTGGTGTTGCTGGCTGCGGGGTGCGGGAGCCGGGAGCCACAGCACTCCACTGCATCCCCCGGTTCGTCTCCTTCGCCTTGTTCGCTTTCCTCGCCTCCCCCTCCCCCTCCCCCTCCCCCTCGTCCTCGCCCCGCAGCAGCCATGCCAGGGGACCACGGCTCCAAGGTCGACATCTCCTTCGCCGGCCGCTTCACCGCCAGCGCCATCGCAGCATGCTTCGCAGAGGTATGTACCGTCTCCCACCTGTTTCCCATCTCCCCCGCTGCTGGATCGCGATCGCCCCCAAATCTGGCTTGCTCCCTTCCATTTCCTTTTCCTTGCCGCCGCCGAGACCCTCCAGATTCCAAGGAGGATCACGCCGCCCATCCCATCCCATCCCCTTTAATTTGTTGCATCTTCTCGCTCGCAGATATGCACCATCCCTCTCGACACCGCCAAGGTCAGGCTCCAGCTTCAGAAGAACGTCGTCGCCGCTGCCGCCGGGGACGCCGCGCCAGCGCTCCCCAAGTACCGCGGCCTGCTCGGAACCGCCGCCACCATCGCTAGGGAGGAAGGCGCCGCAGCGCTATGGAAGGGAATCGTCCCGGGCCTCCATCGACAGTGCATCTACGGGGGCCTCCGCATTGGCCTCTACGAGCCTGTACTGTCCTCACCTCCTCAATCAACTAGTAGTATCTATTCTCTCATTAATTGATTAAAAGCTGATACATTTCGTTCCCTCCAATCAACTATTCATTGCTAATTTCCAATGCCAATCCAACCAACCACTTGCCTTACATTACAGGTCAAATCCTTCTACGTCGGCAAAGACCATGTTGGAGATGTCCCTTTGTCCAAGAAGATAGCCGCCGGCTTCACAACTGGTATGGTAGGAATATGATGGATAGGCTCCCAGACCTGACCAGATGTTGTGTTCATCTTCATCCACTATTTCTTCCATTCATCCGTTATTACTCTTCTCATAGATTCATGTACACGCCAAAATTTCACACCTGGCATTAACTAAGCAATCCTCTTCAAAATCGAAGGTGCCATTGCTATCAGCATCGCCAACCCCACTGACCTTGTCAAGGTCAGGCTCCAGGCTGAGGGCAAGCTTGCGCCTGGTGTGCCACGCCGCTACACTGGCGCAATGGATGCTTATTCCAAGATTGCTAGACAGGTCTGCGCCCGCATGCTCTTGTCCCTGCTAACCCTTCGCTTGCTTTATTTTGCTACCAATCAATAAAATTAGAGGTTGGCTCTTATTATATGTGTGATGTGCTTGGCTCATCCTTAGGAAGGGATTGCCGCTCTGTGGACTGGCCTAGGACCAAATGTAGCGCGGAATGCTATCATCAATGCTGCTGAGTTGGCCAGTTATGATGAAGTCAAGCAGGTGTTGTGTGCTTCTTTTAAATTCTCCTCAAATAACTCCATTGGCTCTTTCATTCACTTGCCTATACAAACTGTCTTTGCTGCAGACAATTTTGAAACTCCCTGGGTTCAAAGATGATGTGGTCACCCACCTCTTTGCTGGTCTTGGTGCTGGCTTCTTTGCTGTTTGTGTTGGTTCCCCAGTTGATGTGGTAAGATGTCCTCTGGTGCTCAGTTCATTTCCCTTTTGTGGCAGTGTAGTCAAACATTGTTTCTTGTCTGTCCAACCTTTAATTATTTCTTCCTACTGATACTTTCTATGGTATATCAACTCCCAGTATTAAACTGAGGACATGCTGTGCATGATAAAACATTGCCAGTCTCTCTTTTGTACCCTTGCCGGTTAACCTATTCAGACTGTATGCCAAATTCCCACCAAGAAAATTCAGCTTAGACTGTCCCTTGATGCCACAGGTTCAGAATTTGGATCGATCGTAGTCTTCCACCATAGCTATTGTTTTCCCTCTTTCCTCTTTTTGTGAGGTCCACTCTTACAAAGTTACAATTTAACTCTGCTTTTCATGCGCGGATTCTAACTTGTGGCCTTGGATGCTTGTTACTTCTCTGGAAGTTATCTAGTACTTTGTTGTGGTCATATCCCTGGAATATTCTGTGTTATTGAAAAATTATTGGACTCTGAAATAATGGCTTCAGTCTCTGCCTGTAGATGAAGTTTCTACCTTCCTCAAGTGCAACTGAGACTGATAAACAGTTACCTTCTTGCAGGTTAAGTCGAGAATGATGGGTGACTCAGCCTACAAAAGCACTCTCGATTGTTTTGTGAAGACACTTAAGAATGATGTATGTCTCAGTTCCACACTGCTACTCATGTTATGATTCTGGGTTCAAATTTAGATGTGCAGAAAATATACAGATATGACCTTCCACTGAACACATCTAATAGTTGCAGTAAGAATATAAGGTGTAATCCCATAAAAAATCATATAGCATGTAATGCGTTCATCACCAGGCCTCTCTTGGAGTTTATTTGACCTGATAATAGTATTCACTGTATCATGGTGATAACCATGTGGCATTTTCTCAATATTTGACATTCTAGGAGCAGTTTTTTTTCCCCTTCCCAGACCTGCCTTAGGCAGTTTTTCCTTTTTAGAGAATTTGACCTGATTGAACAAGAATCTGTCTCCGTACTCAAAGTGTGTTGAGTCGTGCACTGTCTTATTCCACTATGTAGTGTCCATTTTGTTTCTTGACAGCACATAGGAGTTGCCTTTTGTGCCCTAGCATGGTGCAACTAATCTCTGGTCTAGGTAAATTTGTTCTTCAGAATATACTGAATTTTTCTTCCTTTTGCACCATTATTGTTGTACCTTCCAGAGTTGCTGCAGCATATTTGAACTTTGATTTGTCAATTTAGTTGTATTGACCGGGAACTGAAAAATCTGTTTATGATATAGAGCTACTCTATTGTACGTGGTTAGTGTACAATGAATTCCAGGAGGCAGGCATTAGCTAATGATTGGTTTACTCTGCAGGGCCCTTTGGCATTTTACAAAGGCTTCCTGCCAAACTTTGCAAGACTGGGATCTTGGAATGTGATTATGTTCTTGACATTAGAGCAGGTAAATGAAAATGAACCCCCATGTTCTCTCTCTCTCCACCAGATATTCAGCAGAGTGGAAGTATTTGAGCTTGATCAATCCAATATTAACACATTGTTTGTTGATCTTGTCAGGTTCAAAAGCTGTTTGTGAGGAAACCGGCAAGCTGAAGATAGAGGTTTTGCAGCCAGGTGGCGTACAATGACGCACAGTTTTTCTTCTATAGACAAAAGGGAAAAAAAATTGACACCTTCCCCTGAAGAATTGGGGAACAAGGACAAATCTGACACCTCAATTGCGAGAATAAGGTCCTGTTCGCTTCACTGAAAAGCCATGGCTGAAAGTATTGTTCGCTGATTTATTATGAGAGAAAAATATTATTCCTTTGCTGAAACAGTACGGCTCATAAGACAAGCGAATATGGCTTAAATCACAGCGGGCAGTTGCATGATCCCTGAACGAATAAATTCACAACTAGCAAACAGATGTGAGTAAACAATATGTGGTGAATGTTGGAACTTGAACTGCTGTAGTTCGATGGGGGGCCTGTTAATGATGAGCATCTGGTGCATATTTCGAATCGATTTAATGTTTTGTTTTTCTGTACTTGTACCGAAATGCTTTGATCGGTATGACGATCAATGTGTGTGAAGGGTAATCCAGGTGATAAATGGTCTGCACTCTGCAGTGCTTGATTGTTATGTGATATCATGAGAATGAATGATAGTGGATTCATTGATCGTGTGGGAGCAGATGCTGCTTGTCTTTGTTATTGTACTTAGACAAATAAACATAATGCAGCTGTTTTTACTGAAGAAGCAAGCAGATGCTGCTATGGTGCTACGCACAAGGAGAAGCAGAGCATACAACAACAAACACAGCAGTGTGCCCTCGTGATTTGGAGAAGGAAGCAGTACTCCAATTCAGATGTTGCTCCTGATCTTCATCTTGCCGAAGAGCGAGTGCCTCCCCTCGGCGACGACCTGCCCCGTGGCGGCGTTGGCGACGAGGACGTGCGTGCCAGAGTAGGCGCCCTTGTGTCCGAGCGCTCTGGCGGTGATGCGGAGGGCGTCCCCGGGCGCGGCGGCGGCGAGGTCGACGAAGTTGACGGACATGTCGACGGAGACCTTGAGGTGGTGGCCGTCGGACACGGAGGCGGCGGAGCCGATCTCGTCCACCAGGGCCACCACGGCGCCGGGGGCTATGTGATTGTCGCCGGCGGTGAGGCGTGCGGGGACCGTGAAGGAGCAGAGGATGTGGCCCGGGCGGATGCTCTCCACGCGGATCCCCTGCAGCGCGAACCCCTCGAAGAAGCTGGGGCTGGGCTCCCCCCGCGCGACGGTGGCAGCGGCAGCAACAGCAGCTCGTCGGTTCAGCGCGTCCACCAGCGCGCCATCCTCATCGCTCACCCTTACCTGCAGCAACGCCTTCAGGTCATGGTTATCAGAAGCCGCCATGCCTCCCCCTTTGCTTGCAGTCAGCAGTTTGCCTATCCCTTCTTCCCCTTGGTTGGGAACTTGGGAGCCCCTAAAAAATGGGGTGGGGAGGAGCCGGAGCAGGACAAAGGGGTGGGCCCACATGTCAGCTGCCGCAACTGCAAAGCGATCAATGTAGTATGATATAACGTTTTTGCCCCGCCGTTATGTCAGTCACTGTTCCTGTTTCTCCTCGCTTTAGATTTAGGTCCGTCGGAATCGGATTCAGAGGAGCCGCCGCCGCCGCCATGGCTGGCGCTGCTTCCTGCCCAACTTGACGCTGCCCCGTCGCTGCCCGCTCTGATCCAAATTATCCCCAGAACAAACAGAGACAAGCCAGAGACCCAATGGAACTACAACAAGAACAAGAATCAGCAGGGGAGCACCAGGAAGGAGGGGAGGAACAGCTCGCCCAAGATCTGGTCCACCGCTTGCAGCGAATCCTCCACGACGACCCCCTCATGTTTGCTTCTTTCCTAGCCACTTTTCTTTGTCCGTTTCTTGATTCCAGTTCCCAAACCAGAGTATGATACTAGATCGATACTTGTATGAGAACCCGACTTAAGTTAATAATTCCATTCCGTTCCATTCGCAGTGATGAGGTGGGGTTCTTGCTCCCAACACAATTCTGCTCACTAGAAGATGACGATTCCAATTCCCAACATCCGGAGCCGCCTCACCACACAAGGTACTTGTGGTGCAGAGACCACAAGCTCGCCATCTCCGCCGAGATCCTGCCCAGGATGCCTAGCGCTTGTTCAGTTCAAAAAGAGTTCAAAAAAGTGCTACAGTACTCGTCACATCGAATCTTGCGATACGTGCAGGAAATAGTAAATGTAGACGAAAAAAAACTAATTGCACGATTTGGTTGAAAATCACGAGACGAACGTTTTGAACCTAATTAGTCCATGATCAAACACTATTTATAAAAAAACAAAAATACTACAGTACCTAAATTCCAACTTTCCCTCCGACTAAACATAGCCCTGCTGCAACGCAAGGGATGCCCCGCTATCCCCTACTCATCTCATGAGGCACACCAAGGCCGTGTTTAGTTCGGCCCCGGATTCGGCGTCGCCAGAATCCTAGGTACTGTAGAGGCACTGTTGAACACTGTAGTATTTTTTTTTATTTGATAATAGTTGTCCCATCGTTGACTAATTAGACTTAAAACGTTCATCTCGTAAAGTACAACTAAACTGTACAATTAGTTTTTGATTTCGTCAACATTTAGTACTCTATACATGTACCGTAAGTTTAATATAACGAGAAATCTTCTTTTTACATAGTGCCAAATTCTAGAATTTAGGGAACTAAACATGGCGGCACTACTCATACTTTGTCCTGACCTACTTACCGCATGGAACTCCAGGTACGCCCATGCTGTCAGCTGTCACTCACAGTATGTATGCTTAAGGGGCGTTTGGTTCTACGGATTAAATTTCAATCATGTTATATCGTACGTTCGGATGCTAATTAAAAGGACTAAACATGAGTTAATTATAAAACTAATTACATAGATGGAGACTAATTTACGAGACGAATTTATTAAGCCTAATTAACTCGTCATTAGCACATATTTACTGTAGCACCACATTATCAAATCATAGATTAATTAGGCTTAAAAAAATTGTCTCGCAAATTAGTCGTAATCTGTGTAATTAGTTATTTTTTTAGTCTATATTTAATACTACATGCATGTGTCAAATATCTAATACGACAGGAACTAAAATTCGATGCAAGGAACGAAACAGGCATTAACTAAAGGATTCACCTTGCGTTCAATTGATGAGTACTGCAAGCCCCATGCACCGGAAAGAAGAAATTCCAACTCCAAATAGGGTCTCTTCTTTCCTGCAGGAAGATGGTGCTGTCAGCAGAGTATGATTTCACGAAGCTCAAGGATGAGCTGCAATTGTGTGCCTTGATCCTTTCCTACTCGCCGAAGAACGAGAGCACATGGAGCCATAGGTACACCCGGTCCTGCGCTTGTCACCCCAGCTTGCCCATGGAACAAATCCTTTCAGACAATACCTATCTATTTGGAGCTGATTTCTATAATAAAATAAAGGCACAATTGTCTGTTGGACATCCAAAGTGATGGTCCTTCGCTGACGGACATCCACTTTAGAGCATTTTGCAAGAAGACACTCTGGTTCGGTGAAATTAGGCCACAGGACACTGCGGACCGGTTATAGCCGGTTGAGGAGAGAGAACAACGGTGAAATGACATTCTTGCCCTTGCCGCTTTCTTCTTCCTTTCTCCCTTTCTCTTTTTTCTGTTTCCTGCCCCACAGTTCAAGCAAACAGCAGTGCGGAGGAACGACCGGTCTCCTACCAAGCAAACCAAAGGGCGTTGTCGCGTCGTTCTGCTGAACACCTAGAGCAGCGGCGCAGGTGGAGGCGAGCTGGTTCTTGTGGTTGTGCATCCACACCTTGAGCACCTGGCGCTTGACCCCGATCTCGTTGCAGAAGCGGTCCAGGGCACCATCGTCGTTCCGCTGGATGCGCTAGCCCTACTTCTCCGCAAACTCGTGCATCCGCTCCTTCTGCTTGGGCGTGAACTTGGTCCGAAACCGCTTCCGCCCGATGCTGCCGCTGCCGCTACCCCCGACGCTCCTGGGCATGTAACCGACGCCGAGGCCGATGCCGAAGTCGTCCGTGCGCGGCGGCGTCTCGGAGCCGGCGCGCGTGTCGAGCCATGGGGGCGGGGCGGCGACGGCGACGTTAGGCATGGCGTGGTACGGCAGCGCGAGGTCCGGCGGTGCCGGCACCGGCACCGACGACGGGAACAAGGCCTGCAGCGTGGCGGCCGCGGCTTGGTGGAGGTAGTGGTGGTGGAAGTGCTGCTACTGCAGCGTCAGCGGCCCGGGCGGCGCGGGCAGCGCGAGCCGCAGCATTAGACGGAAGAAGACGGGCGGCGCGCACGACGAGCCCGGTGGCGCCAACGCTGCGGCGGCGGCGTTCTTGCGCGGGGACGAGGACGGCGTGGCGGACGCGGCGGACCTGGCGCCGCCATCGCTGGAGCGGTCGTCGCGGTCGCGCTCGGTGACGGGGAGGACGAAGGAGATTCGGCCGCGCAGCTTCCACGAGCAAGCGAAGGCGGAGTAGCAGCCCCCCCATGGGTCCGGCGGGGCCACGGCCACCCTGCCCTCGGCCTCGGCGCGTGTGTGCGCGGGGACGCTGGGCTGGGCTGCGCTTGTTGTCTTTGCTTGCTTTGCGGGTCAGAAGCTCCCCCTCCACCTCGTTCGGTTTGCCGCGAAACAGAAAAAAAAGAGAAAGGGAGAGGAAGAAGAAAGCGATAGGGGTAAGAATGTCATTTCACCGCTGTTCTCTCTCCTCAACCGGCTGCAACCGGTCCGCGGTGTTCTGTGGCCTAATTTCATCGAACCAGAGTATCTTCTGGCAAAATGCTTTAAAGTGGGTGTCCGCCAGCGAAGGACCGTCACTTTGGATATCCAACAGACAATTGTCCCTAAAATAAAACAACATGGAGTTTAAAGTTAACTGTCTGCCACAGGAGGTGGGTGATAAAACAAGTTGCAGAGCAACATCAAGATATGTCGGAGATTATAGAGAATGAATCAATACTAGTCAAAGAGATAGCAGAGGTTATAAACTTATAATTCCCGAATACTTGCTTATTCAAGCTGCTAACAATGTCGACTTTGACTGAGCTCATCATATAATTCCCGAATACTTGCTTATTCAAACATGTTCGTTTGGTTGTGGCTTGTCGTAAACGATCGTAAATTTTCAGCCGAAACAGTATTTTTCTCTCACATAAACCAGCCAGCAGTACTTCTTCACGAACCAGCAACGATACGAACCAGCCAACCGAACAGGCTGGATCATTCCCTGTTGTTTTTGACGTAGCTGGTAATTAAATTTCTCCAATACAAGAAGGTCCATGCAATACGCAGAAAAATAATTTTACGCCTTTTGCAGAAATCGAAAATGAACTACCGTGCATGGAGGCATCGATGCTGGCTTATTCCTTACATGACACGGAAACAGGTGATGATAAATGATTCAGACTCATTGAAAAATTCCTTGTCCCTGATTCTTAATCTTGTAACTGGACTTCCTAGCTACAGAATATCTGCTCGTTAGTTACCATGCAGAACATTTTATTTCTGTTTCCTGAAGGTGCTGGATGAACTGAAGAAGTCAACAAGATGGAGTGAGCTGCATGTTGCTGACAATTGCTGCTTTCACTACCGAAGGGTTAGTAGGTTCCCTATGTTTACAGTTGGTACTACATAATTCCTTGAAGCAGATTTTCTTTGACTTGATGATTTTCATATCGACCTGTAACATCTTCTTAGAGCCTGTACAATATGTTTGCAGACCAGAGCTTTTCAATGCACACCACGATTTAGACTTTATGTTGTTTTGGACTTCCATTTGTTGACACATTCCAATGGCATAGCACACATCCTGTTTACCAACCAGTCTGACTGACAGCATGTGTATTTACCGGTCTTCTTGTTGCATCCTTGCAGTCCCTTCTTCTTGCGCTACTAGAAAGTCGCCTGGGGAATGGAGAGGATTCCCTTAGTTGGGAGTCAGAAACTTACCTTCTATGGAAGGTATTGATGTATTCGATCAAAAAGCTAATTACCTTTTTGCTACAGTTATTTGTAATCACTTCAGGCATCATATCCTCTCTTTCGATTATGAATGCGATACAAAGCAGAAGACAAAGGATCCATGAATCATTGTGTTTTACAACATTGGTTTCCTTTATCCTATAGTTAGTTGATACCCACCTGTCATGTGGGGCCGCACATACGCCAGGAATAGATGGGCCCGAGATGCGAGACATGCAGCAGAGCGCCAGGGTGACGCGGGCGCCGCGGTCACCGCGGCAGGCACCAGCGCAGGGCTCGGTTTAGAAAGTGGCTAGATTAAAGGAGAGCCAATCAAGGGGCCTCTTATTTAGGAGTGATTTGTTAGAGTCTGTTGAGGCTATGGCCTATAGGAGTCCTTGTAATCCGTCATTTGGGGTGAAGCAAGAACAATTATCTCTCCTTCTTCCTCTCTCAACAAAATGGGCGCTGAGGGGTAAAACCTCGCCCCAACACGGATCGCGGCTACGAACTACGTAGCCGGGGTGCGCCTACCCTATCCCTCGACGCCCTTGACAACCTGGTATCACGGTCTAGGCGATCCAGTTCATCCCGTGCCCCTTCGCCAACCCCAGCCGCCGTGCCGTCACCCTCGCCTCGCGTAGACGCCATGGGCGACAACACCGTCAACAACGCCGCCAACGCTGCCTTGCAGGCGACCTTGGACTCCATGGTCGCGTCCATCAGGACCCTCCAGACGTCCGTGGAGGCCAACGCCTAGGCCATCCAGCGCCTGGACGCCACGCGCCCGCCGCCGGGCGGATCGCCAACCTCCGCACACTCCGGGTCGGGGGAGCACCACCAAGATCGGCCGCCGCGTTTCCAAAAGCTCGACTTCCCGCGCTACGATGGCAAGTCGGATCCTCTGATCTTTATCAATCGTTGTGAATCTTATTTTCATCAACAGCGAATCATGGAGGAGGAGAAAGTCTGGATGGCGTCGTACAACCTCGAGGACGGTGCCCAGCTGTGGTACTACCAAGTCCAATAGGACGAGGGTACTCCTTCCTGGCGCCATTTCAAGGAGCTCCTCCACCTGCGCTTTGGGCCTCCCCTCTGATCCAACCCCCTCGGTGAGTTGGCAGCTTGCCACCGAACCGGTACCGTGGAGGAGTACCAGGACCGGTTCCAGGCCCTGCTACCTCGCGCGGGCCGCCTGGACAAGGCACAACGCGTCCAGCTGTTCACCGCCAGCCTCCTTCCACCGCTCAGCCATGATGTGGAGATCCACAATCCCCAGTCGGTGGTGGCGGCCATGAGCCTTGCCCGCAAGATCGAGTTGCGGAACAGCTATGTCACACCCGCGGCACGCGTGCCCCCACGCGATCGGCCGCTCCTGCCAGCGCCCGCACTACGACTCGCCCTGCCGGTGCCCCCGGCGGACAAGGCAGACAAGGCCGCGCCGGCCACGATCACCGTGGAGGGCCGGCCGGTTCGTCGGTTGACTCAAGCGGAACAGGAGGAGCGTCGTCGCCTCGGTCTCTGCTACAACTATGATGAAAAGTTCGGTCACGGGCACAATCGGGTCTGCAAGCAGCTGTTCCTCCTCGACAGCATCATCAAGGATGACACCGATGACGAGGCTGCTGCTGATGAGGATGCCACCGGGGAGGAGACCCCGCACTTCTCCCTCAACGCGATTGCTGGGTGTCCTTCAGCGACACCATGCAGGTCCAGGTGGCCGTGGGTGCCGCCGTCTTCACCGCGCTCCTCGACTCGGGATCCACGCACAACTTCATCGCCGAGGACACGGCCCTCCGTACCGGGCTGCCTCTGCAGCGTCGCCCACGCCTCACGGCGACAGTGGCGAATGGCGAGCGCGTCTCCTGCCCTAGCGTCATTCGGCAGCACCGCTCACCATCGACAACGACATGTTCTGCATCGATCTCTTCGTGATGCCACTCGCCGGGTACGACCTAGTCCTCGGCGTGCAGTGGATGGCGACCTTGGGGCCGGTGCTCTGGGACTTCAGCACGTGGAAGATGTCCTTCCAGCGTCAGGGGCGCGCCGTGTGCTGGACGGGCGTGGCGATGACCACTGCGCCCGGCGTCTGCACCACGACAGCCAGCGAGTCCCTCCTGGATGAACTGCTGGCATCCTTCGGGGACGTCTTTGTTGAGCCCCAGGGGCTCCTGCCTCCACGCGCCCGCGACCACAGCATCATCCTCAAGCCGAGCGCGCAGCCGGTGGTGGTCCGGCCGTACCAGTACCTTGCGTCCCACAAGGATGAGTTGGAGCGGCAATGCGCTGCCATGTTGGAGCAGGGCATCATCCGCAGTAGCGCGTCGACGTTTTCTTCGTAGATCCTCCTCGTCAGGAAGGCGGAGGGATCCTGGTGCTTCTGCGTTGACTATCGTGCCCTGAACGCCCTCACCGTCAAGGACGTGTTCCCCATTCCCGTAGTCGACGAACTGCTCGACGAACTCCACGGCGCTCGATTCTTCTCCAAGCTGGACCTTCGCTCCGGGTACCACCAAGTTCGCATGCGGCCGGGTGATGTCCACAAGACAGCGTTCCACACACACGAGGGCCTCTACGAGTTCTTGGTGATGCCGTTCGGGCTGTGCAATGCCCCAGCGACATTCCAGGGGCTCATGAACGACGTCTTGCGACCCTTCCTCCACCGATTTGTCCTTGTCTTCTTTGATGACATTTTGATATACAGCAAGACATGGGCCGACCACCTTCGCTACCTCCGCACCGTCCTCTCCATGCTGCGCCAGCACCATCTCTTCGTCAAGCGGGCGAAGTGCGCCTTCGACGTCGCCTCCGTTTCATACCTCGGCCATGTCATCTCCGAGGCGAGCGTCGCCATGGATTCGGCCAAGGTGTAGGCCATCCATGACTGGTCGGTGCCACATTTGGCATGGGCGGTGTGCGGTTTCCTCGGCTTGGCTGGGTACTACCGCAAATTCGTCCACAACTTTGGCTCCGTCGCCGCGCCGTTGACAGCTCTCCTCAAGAAGGAAGGGTTCTCCTGGACCGACGTAGCAGCCACGGCCTTCGATGCGCTCAAGGCGACGGTCACCTCGGCCCCGATCCTAGCGATGCCAGACTTCGCCAAGGACTTCGTCATGGAGTGCGACGCTTCTTCGCATGGGTTCGGCGCAGTGCTCATCCAGGACGCACACCCGATTGTGTTCTTCAGCCGCCCCGTCGCGCCACGCCATCGCTGCCTCGCCGCCAATGAGCGGGAGCTCATTGGCCTCTTCCACGCCATACGGCACTAGAGACCGTACCTCTGGGGCCGCCGATTCCTCGTCAAGACGGATCATTACAGCCTCAAGTACCTGTTGGATCAGCGTCTCACCACGATTCCCCAGCACCACTGGGTGGGGAAACTGTTGGGCTTCGACTTCTCCGTCGAGTATAAGCCGGGCACGGCGAACGTGGTGGCGGACGCCTTGTCTCGCCGTGACACGGACGAGGGGGTCATTTTCGCCATCTTCGCCCCGCGTTTCGACTTCGTCATGTGCCTCCATCAAGCGCAGGACACCGACCCTGCCCTCGTCGCCATATGGGACGAGCTCTGTGTAGGCTCCCGTGGCACACCATGGCGTCCCCGCTCTACATCCCCTCGACGTCCCCGCTCGTCTAGGAGATCATGGTGGCCGAGCACGAGGACGGGCATGAGGGGGTCTAGCGCACACTACGTCGCCTCTGACGCGACTTTCATTTTCCTAACATGCGACAGCTGGTGCAGGACCTCGTGCGCTCGTGCGTGACATGTCAGAGGTATAAATTAGAGCACCTCCACCTGGTAGGACTTCTACTTCCCCTGCCCGTACCCTAGGGTGTCTGGACGGACATCGCGCTTGACTTCGTGGAGGCATTGCCACGCGTCCGTGGCAAGTCCATCATCTTGACGGTGGTGGACAGGTTTAGCAAGTACTGCCACTTCATTCCCATGGCGCACCCGTACTCTGCCGAGTTCGTCGCGCAAGCCTTCTTCACCGACATAGTGTAGCTTCACGGCGTCCCCCAGTCCATGGTGTCCGACCACGATCCGGTCTTCAACTTGATGTTCTGGCAATAGCTCATGCACCTGATGGGCGCCAAGCTCCACATGACCTCGGCGTTCCACCCTCAGTCTGACGGCCAGTCAGAAGCTGCCAACCGCATCATCGTCATGTACCTACGCTGCCTCATCGGCGATCGACCTCGACAGTGGCTGCGCTGGTTACCATGGGCGGAGTACGTCTACAACACCGTCTACCAGTCCTCGCTGCGGGACACGCCGTTCCGCATCGTCTACGGGCGCGATCCTCCGACCATCCGGTCTTATGAGATGGGGGACACACGGGTGGCCGCCATCACTAGGAACATGGAGGAGCATGATGAGTTCTTGGTGGACATCCGCTATCGCCTGGAGCAGGCGCAGGCGGTCCAGAAGAAGCACTACGACAAGCTCCACTATCATGTCACGTATCAAGTGGGCGATTGGGCCCTCCTTCGTCTTCGTCAGTGGGCAGCTTCGTCCATTCCCTAGGCCATCACCGGCAAGCTCAAGCCGCGCTACTTCGGCCCCTACCGCGTCGTCGAACTCATCAACGACATCGCTGTCCGCCTGGCCCTTCCGCCTCACGCTCGGCTGCACGATGTGTTCCACATCGGTCTCCTCAAGAAGTTCCATGGGCTGCCACCGGATGCTCCACCACCACTACCCCCCATCCACCATGGTGTACCAGATTGTCAAGGGTGTCGAGGGATAGGGTAGGCGCATCCCGGCTACGTACTTCGTAGCCACGATTCGTGTTGGGGCGAGGTTTTACCCCTCAGCGCCCATTTTGTTGAGAGAGGGAGAAGGAGAGATAATTGTTCTTGCCTCATCCCAAATGATGGATTACAAGGACTCCTATAGGCCATAGCCTCAATAGGCTCTAACAAATCACTCCTAAATCAGAGGCCCCTAGATTGGCTCTCCTTTAATCTAGCCACTTTCTAAACCGAGCCTTGTGCTGGTGTCTGCCACGGTGACCGCGGCGCCTGCGTTGCCCTGGCGTGCTGCTGCATGTCGCGCATCTCGGGCCCTTCTATTCCTGGCGTATGTGTGGCCCCACATGACATCTCTCCCCCCGTCAAGGAGCAGCTCGTCCTCGAGCTGGAAGGCCGGGTACTTGGCGGTGAAGGCCTCGACGTCTTCCCATGTAGCCGATGCAGCCGACTCGCCCTTCCACTGGACAAGGACCTAGCGCACACCGTGCGCCAATTGTGCCCGCACGGCCTGCTCTGGCTCTGGAACCGACGCACCATGGTGGATGGGGGGCAGTGGTGGTGGAGCATCCGGTGGCGGCCCGCGGAACTTCTTGAGGAGACCGATGTGGAACACATCGTGCAGCAGAGCGCGAGGCGGAAGGGCCAGGCAGACAGCGACGTCGTTGATGAGTTTGACGACGCGGTAGGGGCCGAAGTAGCGCGGCTTGAGCTTGCCGGTGATGGCCTAGGGAATGGACGAAGCTGCTCGCTGACGAAGACGAAGGAGGGCCCAATCGCCCACTTGATATGCGACATGACGGTGGAGCTTGTCGTAGTGCTTCTTCTGGACCGCCTGTGCCTGCTCCAGGCGATAGCGGATGTCCGCCAGGAACTCATCACGCTCCTCCATGTTCCTAGCGACGGCGGCCACCCGTGTGTCCCCCATCTCATAAGACCGGATGGTCAGAGGATCACGCCAGTAGACGACGCGGAACAGCGTGTCCCGCAGCGAGGACTAGTAGGCGGTGTTGTAGACGTACTCGGCCCATGGCAACCAGCGCAGCCACTGTCGAGGTCGATTGCCGGTGAGGCAGCGTAGGTACATGACGATGACGCGGTTGGCAGCTTCTGACTGGCCGTCGAACTGACGGTGGAACACCGAGGTCATGTGGAGCTTGGCGCCCATCAGGCGCATGAGCTCTCGCTAGAACGTCGAGGTGAAGACCGGATTACGGTCGGACACCATGGACTAGGGGATGCCGTGAAGCCGCACTATGTCGGTGAAGAAGGCTTGCGAGACGGACTCGGCGGAGTACGGGTGCGCCATGGGAATGAAGTGGCAGTACTTACTGAACCTGTCCACCACCGTCAAGATGACGGACTTGCCACGGACGCGTGGCAATGCCTCCACAAAGTTGAGCGTGATGTCCGTCCAGACACCCTGGGGTACGGGCAGGGGAAGTAGAAGTCCTGCCGGGTGGAGGTGCTCCGATTTGTACCTCCGACATGTCACGCACGAGCGCACGAGGTCCTGCACCAGCTGTCGCATGTTAGGAAAATGAAAGTCGCGTCGGGCACAATTGGCGCACGGTGTGCGCCAGGTCCTTGTCCAGTGGAAGGGCGAGTCGGCTGCATCGGCTACATGGGAAGACGTCGAGGCCTTCACCGCCAAGTACCCGGCCTTCCAGCTCGAGTACGAGCTGCTCCTTGACGGGGGGAGAGATGTCATGTGGGGCCACACATACGCCAGGAATAGAAGGGCCCGAGATACGCGACATGCAGCAGCACGCCAGGGCGACGCGGGCGCCGCGGTCACCGTGGCAGACACCAGCGCAGGGCTCGGTTTAGAAAGTGGCTAGATTAAAGGAGAGCCAATCAAGGGGCCTCTTATTTAGGAGTGATTTGTTATAGTCTGTTGAGGCTATGGCCTATAGGAGTCCTTGTAATCCGTCATTTGGGATGAAGCAAGAACAATTATCTCTCCTTCTCCCTCTCTCAACAAAATGGGCGCTGAGGGGTAAAACCTCGCCCCAACATGGATCGCGGCTACGAACTACGTAGCTGGGGTGCGCCTACCCTATCCCTCGATGCCCTTGACACCACCCATCTTGGTGCGAAGTAAAATTAAAGTGTATATGATCTGACAGGAGGAGCTGAGGTGGGATGAGATGCTGATCAGACGCTACCAAGGGAGAGAGGTTTGAAAATTAGCCTGCTGCTGTTCTTCCCACTTGTGATTCTGGTTGGTGGAGTGCGTGTTTGCTTATGCTAGCTGCGGGGATGTATTGGTGCAGTCGTTGTGGAACCATCGCCGGTTCCTTTCACAGTGGTGGATACAGCGCTTGCTCACTGTTGAAGAAACCTGCCTCTCAACGATGTCCCAGGTGGATCTATTTGTGACCCAGGAGATATACCTGCTGTCAGAGTGCCTGAATGACCCTGAGGATGAGTTTGATGAGTCACGCGTCCAAGCAGAGCTTTCAGCACTCTACATCCTCTGGATATCAAAGGCAATCACTACCCCTTTGGCCCTTTTACCCAGTTTGCTTAATTGCTTAGTGCCGCGCGTTCGCTAGGATAGATTCTTTTGCTCTCAAGTGAAGGGTTTAGTTTAGTTTTGACTGGGAAACTATTGCGTGTTCCGTTGGATGCAGCAAGTCCCAGCATTGAAAAGGAAGCTGGAAGAGAGGCTGCATTCCATTTCCATGGGGAGGCTTCAGGACGTGATGGAAAGAGCCTGCAGGCCGGAGAAGAGGCGGTTGTGGATGAATCTGCTGGGCTTGGCTGATCAATCCCGCTGACAGAGATGGCCCCCTTTCTTGTTGAGTTTGAGGGTGTCAGCTTCGATTGCAGCTGTAATGTAAAGAAACAAGTGGTTCGGTTTCACACGTGACATGATGGAGGCCAAGTGTTGGCTTCAGGTCGTGCGCGTGATTGTAGAACAGGATTGGCATTACTGGCAAGTCGAAATCAAATTACTGTACACCCAATGCAAATAGGACGAGAGTGTTTAATTGGGACTTGGGAACAATGTTGGTTGTTTTCCCCAAACATTTGCTGCATCTATATATGTCCCTGAATGATCCTGGCCTGACACCGTGCTCGAATTCAATAGACAAGAACAAATCATGCTAATCTTGGAGAAAGAAAAGGCTGTGATAGTCCCCACCCACCTGGAAGTAACAAGGCCCTGTTGTAGAGTGTGTGTATGTAGCAGGCTAACAGCTAGAGAGTACAGTACAGTACAGTACAGTATAACCCAACACAAGGACTAGCAGTTCAGTTCACCACTAGCTATGGCCCACCTTGTCAGCCAGAAGAAACTGTGTATTTTTGACGATCCATGTGGAGTGATGCTGAAGGAAAGGAAGAAAGGAAGGAGTGAATGCTACGGGGCTGGCTGGCTAGATGGCTGGCTGCTATTCACATTAATTGAATCTGATGGATGGATCCATCAGCAGAGCAGCAGCAGCAGCTAGAGTCCAAGCGTGCTCCTCCTAGTCTTGGCCTTAGCAGGCAACGAGCTGAATTCATGTTTGGAATTGGAAGAGGAGCGCCTGGTTGGTGGAGGCAACTGCTGCTGCTGGTGGTATTGCATTCCCATTCCCACTCCCATCTGCGGCGCCATTGCCGGATCAAGGTCATGATGCCCTGATCTCGAGTAAGAAGACGACCTCGTCGTGCTCAGGTTCCTCTCCAGCAGGACCTCGTCCCTCCTCGTCCTGAAGCCGCCATTGTTATTGTTATTGTTATACCTGGCGGCGGCATCACGCATCTCCACACCAGAGATGCTCCTCCTCCCACTCAGATTCCCGCTCCCAATCCCAGTGCCGCTCAAGGAGCTTCTCGCGCTTAGGCTGCTGTTGCACCGGAGCATCTGCCCGTTGTACCCCCTTGCCCGGAGCTCCGGCCATGGGTACTCGTACTCACCTCCTCCTCCTCCTCCGGCTGCTCCCCCAGCTGCTGCCGCTGCCGCTGCCTCTCGAGAGTACTTCCTGCTGCTGCTGCTGCTGCTCTTCTTGCTTATGAGGCCCCAGATGCTCCACCCCTTGATCCCCTTCTTATTAGGCTTGCTTGCTGGCACGCCATTGCTAACGCCATCCCGGAACGGGAACCCCGATCCGAAGCTCCCGGAGAAGTCGTCGGCGCGGAGATTGTTGGGCCCCTGCTGCTGCTGCTCCTCCTCGTCTTCCCTGCTGCAGTACTGATGATGGACAAGCACGCTCTGATGATGATGGTGGTGGGCCTCATGGTAGTGGTACAGCCTCTCTGCCGCGATACCCGCCGGTGACACCCTGGCATTGCCATTCATCATCATCATCCTGCACGTCGCTTCGCTGTTGTTGGCGTCGGAGAAGGAGTTGCGCCCAGAGGTGGTGGAGCGGTCCACGCTTCGGCGCCTCCTGCTGGAGCTGGACGAGTCCAGGTAGTAGTCCCTCGTCTGCACGGAGCCGCCGGGCACCGCCGCCGCAGCCGCAGCCGCAGCATTGATATTGTTGTCGTAGTAGTAGCAGTAGTCTTCCTCCACGGGGATTTGCCCATCGGAGCGCGGGACCGCCGGCGGCGCTGCCATGCTGTCGTCGTAGTCCTCGTCCTCCTCCACGGGCAAGGACAGCATGGAGGCCGGCAGGCAGCCGAGCGCCGGCACGGGTCCCGACCGGGCGTCCCACGAAGCTCGGCGGGGGTCCGCGTCGCAGGAGGGACGGTGCCGGGCGGGCATCTCCATCTCCGGCAGCGGCACGGGAATGACCACGGCCACAGGCTCCTTCTTGCTCTTGCGGCGCCATTGCTGCAGCTTCTTGCCCAGGAGGCCGCCCAAGGACGACGACTTTTTGGGTTGTTGGTGACTGTGTGAGCGGCCGGGCTCCTGCTGGTGATGGTCCTCCTCCTCCTCCTCCTCCTGCACCGCCGCCGCGATGGGCTGACCGTGGCGGAAGAGATCGCAGGAGCGGCGCTGCGGCTCCACCGCGGCTGCAGACCGCGCGTAGGAGAAGGACTTGCAGCGGCGTAGGTCGGCGGCGGAGGGAGGGTGGAGGCCGGCGAGGCGGTCGCGGAGGCAGGCTGGGCAGAAGCTGGTGACGGCGACGCCCGGGTGGAGGCGGCACACGGAAACGGAAGCGGAAGGATCCATGTGCTGCTGCTGTCAAGCCTCCATCATATCATAATATCCTCCGATTTGGCAAACACAAGCTGCTGCTCTCACTCTGTCACACTTGACTACTCTGTCACTCTGTCTTCTTCTCCTTCTTCTTCCAGCTAGTACGAGGAAGAGAATAGAGGAAATGGAAATGGAATGGAGGGAAGGAACAAGCTGCTAAGGAAGAAGATGGCCCTGATGAAGAATAGATAGAATAGAATGAATCCTGAATCCTGATGAAGGAAGCCACTGGCAGAAGCAGGCAGCACAGTTTGCTTGTGCTTCTTCACCCTGTTCCCTTTTCGTTTCTGTGACTTATAAGTCGACCAATATTATTTTACTGTGAGTGCATCAAGCGAACAGGCTGAAGAAGCACAAGAACTGTGCTGTGCTACGACTACGAGCCTACGACGTACGAGTGAGCACTGGACAGCAGAGCAGGCAAAAGAGGAGAGAGTGAGAGAGACACTGCCTGACAGATGACTGAGAGCAGAGCTGCTAGGATCGATGGATGCTATAGACAGACAGGCAGCTGAGCCGGACACACACGCGCGCACACGCACTCCTAGCTGCTAGAGAGAGACACGTACAGGCAGGCCGGCTCGCTCAGCTGCTGCTCCTCCTCCTGCCGCTGTCCCCTTTTCCTTTTTCCCCTGCCTAGTGCCTGCTTCCTTCTTTACGCTTTCTCTTTTGCTTTACTGCTACTCCCGACGATCCATCCTTCGTCTCCATCTCCATCTTCATTCATTCAGATTCACAATACAATAATACTATCATAGCATCCCTACCCTACTACATATATACAGTATATAGGAGTATATATGCTAGCTAGCTAACAACATTTGTCTTGTCTACACGGCCGGTTTCCGTTGCTTCTGATCTTGTCCTCTCTCCCCCCTTTTTCCTTTCCCTAGATTCTTTATATATCTATATCTAATATCTCTCTATATTTGGAATATCTCCTTCAAGTGTACTCCTTTTGATCTGAAATATATGTAGTAGAGTCCTCTCTCAATTGCGCCGGCTTTAACTCCAATACACCTTCCCCTTTATTTCTTCTTCCTTGTCTACTTCTACTAATGAAATGCAATTTAATCAATGCAAAATCAACTTACCACCCATCATAATATAACAATGGTCATGTGCAGTATATAGTTATTGTCCACCCCCACACACCACAAACACAGACTTACTTTAATTCCTATTGCCACGGCCATATGGGCTCTTTTTCATTGAAGGAATAGTGTTTTTCTCTCACAACAAATCGACGAACAGTACTTTTCAGCTTGTCTTTTCAGCGAACAGGGCCATACATAGGTGGAATCTATGTTGCCTAGATACAGATACTGAGTATCGAATACGATACGTATCGGACACATGGATACGTCATTCCTCAAAAACACTGACACGGACTTATAAAAAAAACACTGACATGGGGATACGTCTAATATATTTTAGTATAATAGTTATTATATATGAATTACAAGCTAAAAGTAATTATCTAGCAAGTTTTAACTTAAAACTTACCAGTTTCAAGCAATTTATATAACACATTACTTGATTCAGAAAGTAAAAAAATGAAAATCCAAGAATACTTGCATAAAAGAAGTTATTTGGACGCCTAATCTTTGAGAAGTATCCGACGTGTATCCAAGGAGTATCGGTATCCGATACGTATCTGATATGGATACTGCACCTCTAGAAGTATCCGCGCAACATGGGGTGGAATTATGATGACTAGTTGGTTTTCAAGGCAAAGGCCATGTATGCACACATACTAGTCACACAACACATATGGTAAATGCACAAAATTCAACATTTTACCACCTTAGCGAACGACACACTCTAAAACGTCATCCACTCCAATGAGTTTTCCTTCCTCATTTCTTCATGATGGTGCAGTGTACATGGAGCTACAAGTAGGGATGACAATCACACCCCAGGTGCGGGGCAACATTAGACCCGCGGATGTCTTGGGGTCAGGGTCCACGATGGTGTCGGGTTGGTTGCGGGTGTCATATTTCATCCATGGGGACCAAAATGTATGTTTTTCTATTTTTCTTCTCTAATTGGGTTGGGTGTGTGTGCAAGTACGGGTGCGACATTGCACCCTTGGGTCTCATTGAGGGCGGACGTCGTTAATGGCGGGTTTTTACTCCACCTGCACCAAACCTGACCCGTTGTCATCCCTAAACCATGGCCACCAATGACCACCGGCTGAACAAACATGAAAGCAAATGGTAGGTAGTCTCTAAATTCCACCTGTTGCAAAGACGAGCTTGGAGTAGCCCAGTCTTCCCCCAAAGTCCCAGTGATTCTTCTTCGATGCTAGTGGTCATATCGAAATGGCTACAATGGGTGACTTGTGCTTCTTCATTTGTAAGTTGCAATTTGTCCCCTCCACCCTATGTTGCCTAGCCTGACCCCCCTCCCAACTACCAAACAATCCATATTTGGAGCACTAGAACTTAGTGGCGAATCTTGTTAAGGGGAGAGGAAAGATCAGAGAGGAAGAGTGGGGAGAGTTGTCCTACAAAGGCCATGGCCAAGGTGACAACCCACAGTGGAAGTGTTATGGCAAGTGGAGCCGGCCCAGGGCCCACCCGTACTGTAGCACGAGGTACTGTAGCGCGTGGGTAGATTAGATTAGATTGGTTTGGTTTGTTAGGAAAGAGATATGTTAGATTGATTCGGTTATGATATCTCGTTAGGGGTCAAGTCAGTCATCTCTATAAAAAGAGAACCATGTATCAGTTATAATCAAGCAAGAAGCAACAATTAAGTTGCTGGCTTCCCCTGGGAGCCAGCCGTTCCTGCCCTCTCTCCTGCTGTTCCCTCACGTGAACAGTACCCACGGGTACTGTAGCTCCATCGCCGCCTCTCCCTCTCAATCCTAGCAGCCACATAACAATCTGGTATCAGAGATCTCTGGTTCGATCATGTTCAGCCCTCTACCGAGTTCTTCCCACCCACCGCCGCCGCACACCCACCCGCCGCCACCAGCGTCTTTGTCGGCGCTGCTGCCCCACACAGCAGCCGCGCCGGCATTGGGCGCGCTGGCGTCCTCAGGGGCGATTGCGCCCTCTGCCTCGGCGCCGTCCGCCCTCGTCCTCAGCCCGGAGCAGACGACGACAGCAATCGTGAACCTCAGCCACTGCATGCGGGAGGTCCAGGAAACACTGCGGGCGCTCCTCCAGGGACAGCTAACCATCACGCCGCCGCTGCCCACACAGCTGCGTGGTTTCGACGAGGCTCCAGCGGCCGTCCACTTCACCGAATCGGATCGGATCGATTCCGATGTGGTTGCTGCACCGCCGTCCTTAACGACGTCGCCAGCAGCACCATCGGCAGCCGTAGTTGTGCCGGTGCAGTTCCACACTGCTACGCCACTTGCTGCATCGGTGCCATCACCAACAACGACGGTGTCAGCTACGTCGTTGAGCTCCTATTCCCCCGCCATGGTCACATCACCAATGAAGACTCCGGTTGCCACAACTCCGGCAGTCTCATCACCAGCTTCGCCAAAAACCCCGCCGGCACTAGTGTCACCAATGCAGGCGATCATCCATGCACCGACATTGGCGGACATGGTGCCTTTGTTGCTGCCTCGTGGAGGGCACCATCGACTCCACGTGCAGGCACTCCATGGATTCGACCCGGGCGGATTCAAGACCGCAAGGTCTTCCGCTCCAGCAATCGCCACAGCTCGAGGACGAGCTGTCTTCGAGGGGCGGAGTAGTGTTATGGCAAGTGGAGCCGGCCCAGGGCCCACGCGGTACTGTAGCGTGTGGCCAGATTAGATTAGATTGGTTTGGTTTGTTAGGAAATAGATATGTTAGATTGATTCGGTTATGATATCTCCTTAGGGGTTAAGTCAGTCATCTCTATAAAAAGAGAACTCTGTATCAGTTATAATCAAGCAAGAAGCAACAATTAAGTTGCTGGCTTCCCCTAGGAGCCAACCGTTCCTACCCTCTCTCCTGCTGTTCCCTCGCGTGAACAGTACCCCGCAGGTACTGTAGCTCCGTCGCCGCCTCTTCCTCTCAGTCCTAGCAGCCACATAACAGGAAGAGTGGTTGATCTCCTTTTCTCTTTCCCCTGTTCTCCTCCTCATCTTCCTAATTTTGTCCCAACCTAGTCCATAACCAAAGCAAACAAAGAAAGGAGGGAACCAGAGGACTAAAAAGATGGAGGATGGCAAAAGAGTCATTTCATATCAAGAACCTGTTGAAAGTGGCAAATGAGAACAATTGTCATGGTCCCAAAAAGGGCCCTCCTTAGCGGGCCGGGTGGGTCGACCAGGGCACACGAAGGGGTGGCGACCCCGGTCGAGGGCGCCCCAGCGCACCGGCAGAGGGCGTGGCTAGGGGGCGGCACCCCCATCTCCACCACATTATCCCGAGTTTTAGGCAATTTAGGAAAATATAGATATTTAAGAAAAAGTAGATAGATAATTGGTTAGAAAAAGGAGAGTCGGAATTTGTTAGGAAAAGAAAGAGTTTGTTTTAGGAAAGGAGAATCCAAACCTATAAGGATTCCTTGCTAGGTTGCTTGGTGTGCAAGTCTGCTAGGGACTATAATTGTAACTATTCCATCTCAAGAAGGAAATAGAGTCTTGCTCTTTAAACAAATCTCCTCTCTCTCTCTCTTTCTCACTCTCTCTCTCTCTCTCTCTCTCTCTCTCTCTCTCTCTCTCTCTCTCTCTCTCTCTCTCTCTCTTGCTCCAAGCGCCGCCGCTCCTCTCCCACGCCCGCACGCCGCATGCCACCGCCACCGGCACCACCACATGCCGCACTAACCACCGCCCAACCAACCCCCGAGAAAGAATCATCATGCCTGGTATTCGGAGACCAGATTGATCCTATGCCCTCCACCACCGCCATCGTGATCGCTGAGATGAAGAGGAAGCTAAGCATCTTCTCCGTCAACATGGGCAACCCCTTCGACGAGCTTAGAACGAAGCTCACCAAGTTTGACCTCCACCTCGCCCACATCGAATGCCAACGCTGCCTCGAGCTTTGTGAGGCCACAACTGAGGAGCTTGAGAAGGAGACCAAGTGCGTCATGGAGGACGCTGGTGGTGCCTTCCTCAAGAGGAAGCAAGAGGCACCCACCACCATCACGTCGCCTGATCTGGTTGCACACCATGGCAAGCAAGTTGTTCACCACAGCTACCCCATCCGAGGATCCACCGAGGAGCACCATCGACACACCTCTACTACAGCTCCATGGTTCGCATCGTAGATCATCATCGACAATGACGACAACGATTGCACCAACATCGAGCCTCGTTTGCTGATGCTCACAGGTGCCCTGAACTCAGGGGTGCGAGGAGGACGCACCATGCTCTTGGTGGGAGCCATCACTGGCCAGGGCATTTGGATCCTCATCGACACTGGCACCATGCACAACGTCATCGACTCCAGCACCACCCGTACCATCGGCCCACTGTTAATTAATTGAGACAGGCCATCAGCAACAAAAAAGGAAGAGATATGACGACAAAGGATAACTTTGGTGTAGACCGCATGACGGGGAGAAGGGCGTCGACACCGCCCCATTGAAGCGAATTGTGTAGCGCACCGATGTCACGCAGACCATGATTCAGTGAATCCACTCACTTTGTAAGCCCAGTTTCGAAAGGATCTGTTTTAGGAAGCCCCAGTCAACACGATCATAAGCTTTCGATAAATCCAATTTATATGCACAGAAATTTCCTCGATTATCAGAGTTAGTACTAATGGGATGTAAGCGTTCAAAGGCTATCAAGGCATTATCGGTTATCATTCTACCTAGAATGAAAGCACTTAGACCAGGCGAGATATGATCTCCTGCAAAAACGGTCTCAAACGGTTCACAATGCATTTAGAGATAATCTTATAAATGACGTTGTAGCGACTGTTGGGTCTAAAATATATACGTACTCTAACATATATCTCTTGCTTGGAACGATTTTTTTTTGGGTGCCTCTCAACGAATTTGGTCATTCAACTTGGGCCAAAAACATATATTGAGCTGATTGTGACGATGCATGCATGTATGTCGATCAGCGATGAGGCAGAGGCAGGCACAGGCGCAGGTAGGGATGAAAACGGTATGGATATTTTCCGACCGTATTCGAAACCGAATCCATTTAGAGGGGTTGAGATCTGTCCGTATCCGAGTCCGAATATCCAACATCCGATACCGTATCCGTATCCGAATACTCAAATCGCATATTTATGATGTCGATATCCAATCGTATCCTATCCGACATAGTTGACACTATCCGTATTCGAATCCGAATCTAGACAGAAATATGAAAACAAATGTAATATCGGTAATATTCGTCCGTATCCGATCCGTTTTCATCCCTAGGCGCAGGCATGGCAACAAGCAGCAATAGCTGGCCGGATGGACCCGGCGGCCGGTGGCTAGCAAGGGGTGGCCAAGCCAACCATGCATGCATGCTAGATAATGATGGTGATGATAATACTCCCAAGAACAGGATACATCATGAACGAAGATGATAATTATTATTCCAAGCAAGGCAGAGACAGGCAGGCATGCTTGCTTTATTTGACTAGTACTAGCATATAGCGTAGGGTTTAGCCCAGCAATATACCCAACGTGTAATGTTGCTGTCGACCCAGACCTTACTGCTGTTGAGCATCAACATCATCATCATTCTGGTGCGAGTACTACCATGCTACTAGCTCAGATGCATGTCACAACTGCCGTCACACGTACGCCTGCACTGATCATGGTTGCATGGGAGCTCCATCAGTGCGCTGCAGTGACACTAGTACGTTGGCAGTGCAGACTCTCCGGATCACTGAGCATGCATAAAAAGATAAATATAATAGTACGGTGGTGCAACAATACAATCTCAGTCATTGGGGAAATAGCTCCTAATTAGGTGCAAATATTAATAAAACGAAACTAAAGCAGGGCGCCTAGTCATTGGGATTTGGGAATAGCATTAGCAGGTCTATATATTATGCACTACACTCTGTCTCTACAGTACTAGTGAGCAGTGAACCAAGGAATGCGATCGAATCTCTACGAGGAAAACAAAGAGTAAAATACAGTAACGGGTCTCCAAATTTGGAAGACGGTGCCATCTATATATACTATATTTCAATAATTTGATTTCTAGATCTCCCTAAATTTATCTTGAACTTCAGTATTACTCCGAACGGATTTTGACTCGATATCCATACACCAACGTGGCATACTGAATCAATGCTAACGTGGATCTGACATATTAGGTCCAGTACCTAAACTTGTACGATGGTGGCATCTAGCACCACCTACATATTTGAATTTTAGAAACTCTATTTTTAGTAGAGGCACATCTATTTAAAAGACTAAAACCGTCTCTAAAAATAGTTTTTGAGATGACCCATCTCTAAAAATCCATTTGATGGGACGGGATTCTCGATTTTCCGTCAGGTGGAGATTACTATCGATCTGATTGGAGAGCGACACACCGATCCGGCTTTAGATCAAAAGACCTAACCCTACAACCTTAGCACCATGTCTTCTCTGGGTATCAACTATATCACAGTCCGGTTGACCTTAGCAAGAAGGCTCATCCCTACTCCGCATCAAAGAACATAAGAAACAACAAGATAAAACATAACTCAAGTAAAATGACAATTGCGGATGTTTGGTTAATAATCACTTGAAGCTGGGGTCTCACAAACGGATAAACGTCGAAACTGTTTGATATAACAGATTAATCTAAGAAACTCAAACCCTAACTTGGGCGACAACTACTGAATATATAGTCTAAGGGGCAGAGAATGACCCCGATTCGAGTCCCTAAGAAGTCACAACACGTTACAAGGCCCAACGGCCAAAAAAGACGGTGATACAACACTTCGACATATTATGGACGTCCACGTGTTTCGATAATTCCCATTTATTCTGAAGTAATTTAGATGTGGGGCCAGTTCCGTTGGTTAGCTTATCAAATTATCTTCTATCCATATGTAGATCATCGAAAACGGAGTCCATATATGTGTGAGCTGGGCATCCGTTTTAGTGCGGGATGCTCATAGAGTCCGAGATGGACTCGAACTTGATATGTATTGGGCCTCCAACTTGGCTTGGACGCCCATGTTGACCTTCTAAGGTGGTGGCCAAAGAGGATAATGTCCTTGGGAATCTTGGAGGTCTTCTCCACAACATGGTTGGGGCATGCTCCAACTTGGGCTAGGGTCCGAAGGGTGAATGTCAAAACCAAGACAGTATCGTATTTCTTGGTAGAAATAGCAGCAGCATGTCTTGATGATTTGAAGGCCTTTCTGACATGATATTGAGGTGAGATCAGATCTATTTGAAAGCTTATCAAACAAGTTTTTTACTCAAATGCTCATGGACCTTAATCTCACTCCAGATGGAGGAGTTATGGCCATCCCAATGAAGTACTATTTGGTTGCCGACGATCGAATGCTGATCTTCGATGAGCTTACATTTCCAGATTGGTCTTGTGCATAGTGTATCCATGCTCCATCAATTGCAGAGGCCATTGAAAGTGTCTTATCCATGTTTACATCATCACGAACTTCATTCCTGAACACATTGAAGGTATCGACATTAGGTAGCAACAAATTCTTATTAATATCGTCATGCAAACATAGGAACACACTCAACTTACTGTTAACTTTCATGGGTATGAACGTATCTGTAGGTGTCATGTCCTAATCACCATTTTTTAAGGCAGTTGATATTTTCATCCGCCTCTAGAAATGTTCATATCGTTAGAGGCAGCTAGATCTACTAAAAATGCCCCTATCGTTAGAGGCAGCTAGATCTAGAGGCGTCTCTAAAAATAGGGGCAATATAGTAAACTTCATAACTTTTTCAAATGAAATCGAATGAAGAAACAATTTATATAAAAGTTTTATATCGAGATATACAACTTTATAGATGACAACTTTTTAATATGAAATCATTTAAATCCTACAAGTTTTGTTTGAAGTTCTTACATTTTGAAATTCAAATTTTTCTTACAACCTCGGACGCAGAAACAACAAAACCCAAAGTTGTAGATCTCAAAGATCTATGCAGCTTGTAGTAGACAACGTTTTCATTTAAAATCATTTATCCAAGGAAAATTGTATTGAATTTCTCACATTTTGAAATTCAAAATTTTTAAATGGCCTTGGATAGAGAAATGACCAAACAAAGCTGTAGTACTTGATGATATCTACAACTTTCCATATGAAACCTTTATTTATTTAAATTTCTTTAGTGCCCCAAATATTCATTTCAAATATAGCCTGGTGAATACAAAAGGAATGTGTCGGGTACCATAAATCGGGATACCCCGAGCGTACACCAAAAGAGTCACTTAAATCTCATCAACAAACGAAGCCAGAAGGTAAGTCGTGGGTCCACCACCAGCCTCGATCGAGCCCACCGGCTCTCCGCCTCGCCCGAGGCCTCGCACGGGAGGTCTCGACACCCTGACGAAATCTCCGCCTCACCCGAGGCCTCCCACGAGAGGCCTCGGCAAGGAGCCCAATTTCCGTCTCGCCCGAGGCCCCATGCGTACAGCCTCGGATGAGACAGCTATTCTCCGTATCGCCCGAGGCTGGCTTGGCAATTACCCGACTCTCCCGCCTCGACCAGTCTTCCCGACATCATGTCACGTCCTATTAATGCGTCAACCACTCCCGCAATCTCAGCCGGACGATGGCTCGACACCACGGAGTGGCCGACGGGACAAGGAGTCGCATCAACACCATACCGGCTAAGATAAGGCACGGCGGGGATTACCAGCCACTGTGTTCCGGCACTGTGCCCACGATCAGCGCCGGCGCTACGCTGTGCCCCGTAACACCCGCCCCGAAGACAACGCGGCATGGGAGGTCTGGCCCGGGTCATCATCACCTCCAAACCAGCGTACCAGACCGTCCGCTCCCTCTGAGCCTCGGCCATCTCGAGATTCGCGTTTGCCGAGACCCCCACCATGGTTCGGCCTCGGCACCGACTGCGCCTTGGCCTCACGCACAATCAACCTACAGCGACCCGCACGATGGCCGCCGCGCCTGCTTCGAGGTAGCCCTGGAGCTCCCATGACGCACAGGATCGGATGTGACCAGCATGTCGCCCCAGCGCTTCAAGGACGGACCACTCCGACGACTACACCGCCACAGGAATAGGCTACAGGGCTCGGACATGCCGCCTCCGTTCGCACGACGCCGTATAGTTAGCACATGTACTACCCTGGTCCTTCCTTGAACTATAAAAGGAGAGGATTTGGGCTGTTTCTAAGAGAGGAACACAGGCACACACAAGAACAACACCCTGTAACACGCATACTCACCCGTTGTCTGAGAGCAACGTCTCAAGCAGCCCCCACCACTCTGTGCCGAGACCTAGGATTAGCTCCCTCTCTCACCCAGCTTGTAACCCCCTACTACAAGCACCTCGGTGTAAGGAATACAAGATCAATCTCTCAGACTGGATGTAGGGCACCGATCGCCTGAACCAGTATAAGCCTTGTGTCTCTTTGCATCACCATCCGGGATTGGGAACACGCAGTACAAATTTACTAGTTGGTTGAGGACCCCTTGGTCCGAAACACCGACAGTTGGCGCGCCAGGTAGGGGCCTCTGTGTGTCAGTTTCGTCATCCCAACAAGTTCCGGATGGCAGACCCCGTACGACCGTTGTGTCTCGGCACGGTGGTTTGGTTTGGGAACCTAGAGTTCATGTCTCTAGGGCATGAGTACGACATGGTACTCCTCACGCCCTGAGCCCCACCAACCGACGACAAAGTCACGCACCGGTAGCCCAGGCGCAGGCGGCGCTCGGGCGGCCGCTCTCGCCGCGCTCGCCAGGCATGACGCGAGCAGGATCACCCTGACGCTACGCGAATCCAGGGCGACACGCGGCTCCCCGCCGATATCCTACGACCAGCTATTGGCGCAAGGTCTCTGGTTGGGGACCTGTCTAGCCTGAGCTTGGACAAGGGAAAAACGCCGGTGGCACACGGCTACGCCCAGTCATCAAGCTCCGCTCCACCACAGCATGAGGAGCCAACTCCGGCGGAGCAGAGCCCGGCGACGGTACCATCCCCATACCCCTTTGGGTTAAGAAATGCCGCCGCCTCTTATGCTTACGCTTACACTGCCGCTCACGAGGATCCCTTAGGACGCCGCCAGCCCTTCGCTCTCGACTTAGACACCCACGCTGACTCCTCGGAGGAGGACGAGGCATGGCCTGGAGTGGATTTCTCCGGACTCCACGACCCTGAAGCCATGCGCCGCTTCTTGGCCGCAAGCGACTACTGCTTCGACTACTTCGACTCCGACGACGAGGGCACCTACGACCCCACTCGCGAGTGTTTCCACGTCGGGCTTGGGATGCTGAGGGCGGACGAGGAGGACGAGGGGGCGGGTAGCCGTTCCCCACCTCGCCCTGGTACAGGCGCCGCCACAACTCCGCGCGCTGTCCTACTGGCAGCACGGAATGAGAACCTCGCCCTTGCGCGACCTCAACGCCTGGACCTAGAACAGCTCCGTGAGCTCCAGGCCAAGGTCGAACAAGACCGACTCCTTCTACAACAGCTTCGAGACTCTCTCGAACAGGAGCAGCGAGGTCGTGGCGACGGTGGAGGAGCCCGACGGAGGGCCCGCGATGTGCATCACCGCATCCACGACGACGAAGGGAGCGAGCAACCCCCAGTCTTCAATCGCGCTAGCCAGAACGTCGCGGCTGCGACAATGCTGGTCCGTGTGATGCCCGAGCCTTCTACCATGGAGGGGCAGCGGGTCCGCGGTGAGCTCCGAGATCTCCTAGAGACCACCGCGGTGCAACAGGCCGAGAGTTCTGCCTCCCGATGGCACGGGGGCGTCTCGAACCTACCCGCGGCACCGCCTCGGCAGGATAGGGAAGCCTCGGTTCGCCCCGAGCCTGCTCGAGCACCGATAGCCCACAGGGTCCCCTTGCTGCTTGACCGCCTCGGCAATCGACGTGAGGCGCAGGGAGACCATGAGGTAGTCAGCAGGCGACGAGGCCATGACAACAAGGGGCCCGCCCGGGGCTACCACCCACACCGAGGTGACCGTTATGATTGCAAGGAGGACCACAGTCCTTCTCCTGAACCGCCAGGCCCTCGGGTCTTCAACAGAGCCATCCGCGCTGCTCATTTCCCAGCCCAGTTTCGGCAACCAGCCAATCTCGCGAAGTATAGCGGCGAGACCAACCCCAAACTCTGGCTTGCCGATTACCGCCTGGCCTGCCAGCTAGGTGGCGTGGACGATGACATGCTCATCATCCGCAACCTCCCCTTGCTCTTGTCAGACTCGGCACGAGCCTGACTCGAGCACCTTCCTCCCTCACAAATCCACGACTGGCGCGACTTGGTTAGGATCTTCATCGGGAACTTCCAGGGCACATATGTGCGCCCTGGGAACTCCTGGGATCTTAAGAGCTGTCGCCAGAAACCGGACGAGTCTCTCTGAGACTTCATCCGGCGCTTCTCCAAACAGTGCACCGAGTTGCCCAGCGTCGGTGACTCGGAGATCGTCCAGGCTTTCCTCTCCGGCACCACCTGCCGAGACTTGGTCCGAGAGTTAGGTCGGAATGTGCCATGCTCAGCTGCCGCGCTCCTCGACATCGCCACCAACTTCGCCTCGGGCGAAGAAGCTGTTGGAGCCATCTTCCCCGATAGCGACGCCAAGGGGAAGCGGAGAGACGAGGCCCCCGAGGCCTCAGCCTCCCACCTCCCCAAAAGAAAGAAAAAGGGCCGCCTGGGGAAGTAGGAGGTCCTAGAGGCCGATCTGGTCGCGGCCGCAGAACGCAAGAATCCCCGAGGCCTCAAGGGACCTAGGCCCTTCGACGACATGCTTAGGAAACCTTGCCCATACCATCAGGGCCCGGTAAAGCACGCCCTCAAGGATTGCTCCATGCTCCGGCGTTACTACGCCAAGCTTGGGCCCCCCGATGACGACACCAAGCCAAAAGGGGCCAGCGACCGGGATGATGATAAGGACGATGGGTTCCCCGAGGTTCACAACGCCTTCATGATCTTTGGCGGACCCTCGGCGTGCCTCACGGCGCGCTAGCGAAAGAGGGAGCGCCGAGAGGTCTTCTCAGTCAAGGTGGCCACTCCCCGATACCTCGACTGGTCTCGGGAAGCGATCACCTTTGATCGAGATGACCACCCCGACCATGTCCCGAATCCTGGGCAGTACCCGCTTGTTGTCGACCCAATCGTCGGCAACACCCGGCTCACCAAGGTATTGATGGACGGAGGCAGCGGCCTCAACATCCTCTACGCCAGCACCTTGGAGCTCCTAGAGATCGACCGTTCGCGGCTCCGAGGCGATGCCGCGCCCTTCCATGGCATCGTGCCGGGGAAACACATGTGACCCCTCGGGCGCATCGACCTTCCCGTCTGCTTCAGCACCCCGTCCAACTACCGCAAGGAGGTACTGACCTTCGAGGTGGTCGGATACAGGGGAACCTACCACGCCATCCTGGGGCGGCCGTGCTACGCCAAGTTCATGGCGGTCCCCAACTACACCTACCTCAAGCTCAAGATGCCGGGTCCCAACAATGTCATCACGATCGAGTCCACATACGAGCATGCATACGACTGCGACGTCGAGTGCATCGAATACGCCGAGGCTCTCGTGGAAGCCGAGACCCTCATCATCGACCTCGACCGGCTCAGCAGCCAGCTGCCCGAGCCCAAGCGTCGAGTCGGGACATTCGAGCCCGCGGAGCCCATCAAGCTCGTCCCAGTCGACCCCGCCTGCCCCGACGACCAGGCCCTGAAGATAAGTGCCACCCTCGACATCAAATAGGAGGCCGTGCTCATCGACTTTCTCCGCGCAAACGCCGACATGTTCGCGTGGAGTCCCTCGGATATGCCGGGCATACCAAGGGAAGTCGCCGAGCACGCCTTAGACATCCAGGCCAGCTCCAGACCGGTGAAGCAGCGCCTACGCCGATTCGACGAGGAAAAGCGTAGGACTGTCGGCGAGGAGGTGTAGAAACTTTTGGCGACCGGGTTCATCTGGGAAGTATCCCATCCAGAGTGGTTAGCTAACCCTGTGTTGGTCAGAAAGAAAAGTGGGAAATGGAGGATGTGTGTAGACTACACTAGTTTGAACAAAGCCTGTCCAAAAGTCCCCTTCCCATTACCCCAAATCGACCAAATCATTGACTCCACTACGGGGTGCGAGACTTTGTCTTTCCTTGATGCATATTCTGGTTACCATCAGATCAAGATGAAAGAGTCTGACCAGCTCACGACTTCTTTCATCACCCCATTCGGCATGTACTGCTACGTGACTATGCCTTTCGGCCTCAGAAATGCAGGGGCCACTTACCAGCGGTGCATGACCCAGGTCTTTGGTGACCACATCGGGCGAACCATCGAGGCCTATGTGGACGACATCGTGGTCAAATCCAGAAAGGCCGAGGATCTTGTCGACGACTTGAAGGTAGCCTTCAAATGCCTTAGAGAGAAGGGCATCAAGCTCAATCCCGAGAAGTGTGTGTTCGGGGTTCCCCGAGGCATGCTCTTGGGATTCATAGTCTCAGAACGCGGCATCGAAGCCAACCCGGAGAAGGTCTTGGCCGTAACCAGCATGGGACCAATCAGAGACCTCAAGGGAGTACAGAGGGTCATGGGATGCCTTGCGGCCCTGAGCCGCTTCATCTCGCGCCTTGGCGAAAAAGGCTTGCCTCTGTACCGCCTCTTGAGGAAATCCGAACGCTTCTCTTGGACCCCCAAGGCCGAAGAAGCCCTCGCCAAGCTTAAAGCGCTACTCACCAATCCTCCCGTCCTAGTACCGCCAGCCAGGGACGAGGCCCTCTTACTATACGTCGCCGCAACAACCCAAGTGGTCAGCGCGGCCGTGGTAGTAGAGAGGCACAAAGAGGGGCATGCTCTACCCATCCAACGACCTGTCTATTTCATCAGCGAAGTGCTCTCCGAGACCAAAGCATGCTACCCCCACATCCAAAAGCTTATCTACGCCGTAATCTTGGCTCGACGCAAGCTGCGCCACTACTTCGAGTCCCACCCGGTAACGGTAATATCGTCTTTCCCCCTGGGAGAGATAATCCATAACCGGGAGGCCTCGGGTAGGATAGCCAAATGGGCCGTCGAACTCATGGGGGAAGCCTTGACCTTTGCGCCTCGGAAAGCAATCAAGTCTCAGGTCCTGGCCGATTTTGTGGCCGAGTGGACCGACACCCAACTGCCACATGCTCAAATTCAGACGAAGTGTTGGACCATGTACTTCGACGGGTCCCTGATGAAGACCGAGGCAGGCGCTGGTCTGCTCTTCATCTCGCCCCTCGGAGTACATATGCGCTACATGGTTCGGCTCCACTTCATCACCTCCAACAATGTAGCCGAGTATGAAGCCCTCGTCAACGGCTTGCAGATCGCCATCGAGCTTGGAGTACGGCGCCTCGACATCCGGGGCGACTCGTAACTCGTCATTGATCAAGTCATGAAGGAGTCAAACTGCCTCGACCCCAAAATGGAGGCGTACTGCAAGGTGGTACGTCGCCTAGAAGACAAGTTCGACGGTCTCGAACTCAATCACATCGCCCGCAAATGCAACGAGGCCACAGATGAACTGGCAAAGATGGCCTCAACACGGGCTCCGGTCCCCCCGAACGTCTTTACCAGGGACCTCCACAAGCGTTCCGTTGACTATGCCTCGGCAGCAGAAGAGGGACCACCGGCCGAACCCACCACGGGGGTCGACGCCTCCTCGGTTGCCAAGACTCCTTCGGCCGAGCCCGAGGTCATGGAAGTGGACACGGGGCCTCCCCAGACTAACCAGAACATGGACTGGCGAGTCCCGTTCCTTGATTGGCTCGCTCAGGGAGAACTTCCTAGCGATAGGACCAAAGCCCGACGGCTTGCGCGACAAGCCAAGACTTATGTCCTCTGCAATCATGAATTGTACAGACAAAGTCCCTCTAGCGTCCTCCAACGATGCATCGCCACCGAGGCAGGCCAAACCCTACTTTGGGACTTGCACGTAGGGGCCTACGGGCACCACGCGGCGCCTCGGACGCTCGTCGGAAACGCCTTCCGCCAAGGGTTCTACTGGCTGACGGCGGTTGCCGACACCACCAAGTTAGTACGCTCCTGCGAAGGATGCCAGTACTATGCACGGCAGACGCACCTCCCGGCCCAAGCCCTCCAAACCATCCCCATCACTTGGCCATTTGCCATATGGGGGCTCGACATGGTCAGGCCTCTGCAGAAGGCGCCTGGGGGCTACACCCATCTCTTGGTAGCAATCGATAAATTTTCCAAGTGGATCGAGGCTCGTCCGATCAATCAAATCAAATCCGAGCAAGCGGTGCTATTCTTCACCGACATTATCCACAGGTTTGGGGTCCCAAACACCATCATCACCGACAACGGGACACAGTTCACCGGCAAAAAATTCTTGGCGTTCTGCGACGACCACCACATCCGTGTGGCCTGGTCGGTCGTAGGACACCCAAGGACAAATGGCCAAGTAGAACGTGCCAACGGCATGATCCTACAAGGCCTCAAGCCAAGAATTTACAACCGGTTGAAGAAGTTTGGCAAGAAATGGCTCGCCGAACTCCCATCGGTCACCTGGAGCCTGAGGAACACTCCAAGCCGAGCCACGGGGTTCACACCTTTCTTCCTGGTCTATGGTGCCGAGGCCATCCTCCCCACTGATTTGGAATATGGTTCCCCGAGGCTATAGGCCTACAACGAGCAAAGCAACCGCACCGCCTGCGAAGACGCCCTCGACCAACTGGAAGAAGCCTGAGACATTGCGCTGCTACATTCGGCCAAGTATCAGCAAGCCCTACGGCGCTATCAGGCTCGGCGCATTCGAAGCAGAGACTTGAAGGTAGGCGACCTGGTGTTGAGGCTAACACAGAGCAACAAGGGCCGCCACAAGCTGACCCCACCATGGGAAGGGCCATACATTGTCGCCCAAGTACTGAAGCCTAGGACCTACAAGCTAGCCAACGAGAAGGGCGAAATCTTCACCAACACTTGGAACATAGAACAGCTACGTCGCTTTTACCCTTAAAATTCCAAGCATTGTATATGTTGTTTCTCGGAATACAATTAAGAAGCGTTCCTTAGTTGTTCTAATTTTTCGAGAAACCCCCCTGAGCCCATCACGAGTCTCGGCAATACGATAACACTGTAAGGCAGACTCGGCTCTGCCTCTGTAGAACCAAGCCTCCCTCGGGGGCTAGATGGGGGACTCCCCCTGAGTCCCACGCACCATTTTTCAAGCACCGTTCCTCAGTCATTTTTCGAAAAAATTCCTACGCCAAGTCTCTAGCACGCTCTGACGAATCGGTTGTAAAAAGCTCACGGACCAAAGTCTGTTTCCTAAGCAAGAGGCCGGTAGAGTCGCGAGATGGCCTACGCCTCCGGGCTATGGCACTCCCTCACCACCTCTCGCCCAAGGGACGGCTTAAGTTCCAAGGAGGTCTTTTGCAAAAGAAATCTAATCAGAAGCAACAGAGGGCAGAGGCTCGGAAACACGAGAAAAACAACTAAGAAACACGAATACTTCAAAAAAGAAAGGCCTTGACGGCCACAAGCGTTACGATACAAAGATAATTCCTACTCTATTTTTACATGGCCCCTTGGGCCTAGGTCAAGGCTCAGGGCCTCCAGCATCGGCAGACGGCAGGGGAGGGACCACCTCCTCTTCGAACAGCGTTGCCAGCGCCATGTCAGGGCCTTCCGCCGCCTCCATCAACTTCGTGACCGCCGCGTCGGCCTCCTCGTCATCATTAGGCAGGACATAGCCATCACTGATGGCCGGGAGGTCGACACCAATGTAGTGAGAGGCGATGACGGCCAACACACGCTTAACACCCGTGTGCAGCACTCCTCAGAGCCGCTCGCGCATCTGGCTGCTCAGCGCAATCAAACGGCTCCCAAGGGAGCTGCCTGACTAAACCCCTTCGACTTCCAAGGCCTCGTAGGCGGAAAGGGCGGCACTTTTCAGCGCCTCGTGCTCCCCGATCTCAGTCTCGAGCACTGTTTGCACCGCGCTAGAAGCCTCGGCCGCCCGGGTGACCTCCGCCTCCAACTCTGCGCCCAAGGAAATGGAGTGAGATTGAGTGCAAAGAAAAAGCGAGCCAAAAAAGGGACGGAAGCCTGTGGAACTCACCCCTGGCCTTCTGCTCCCATCGTCGGGCCTCGACCCAAGAGGCCTCGGCTTTCTCTCCCCAGCGTTGGGCCTCAGCCAGGGAAGCCTCGGCCTTTTCCTTCAGGCGCTGGGCCTCGACCCGAGAAGCCTCGGCAACCCTAGAAGCCTCTCTCCCTAGCTCTGCGTAACACCAGGGAGATAGGAGGCAAACACAAGAAAAACGAAGAAAACGAAGGGGACAGTACTCACCCTCGACCTTTCCCCTCTAGACCATAGCCTCGGTCCGGGAGGCCTCAACCACCGTAAGGGCCTCATCCAAGGCGCCTTTCGTCAGCTGGTGCGTACTCTGCTCCGCCCCCAGCTACCCGACAAGGGCCTTGCCCGAGGCCATCGCTTCTTTAGCCCGGGACCTGAAGGCATCCTGATCACCGGCGATGCGGGTAAGCTCCTCCTCCAACTCCTTAACCCGCGCCGCCAAAGGGGTGACCTACCCCTAGACCGTGACCACCTCGACCTTCGCGTCGGCACAACGAAGCCGAAGGTCCTCCACCTCCGCGCTCCGCGCCGCCAGAAGCTCGTTGGCACCCGCAAACAGGCCCTTTTGCCGCTAGAGCTGGTCCCAGACGTCCCTCTCCCGCCAGAGAAAGACCGACTTCCCAAGGGACTGGGTCTCGAGCTCCTGGGGAAGCAGAATAGGGGTCATTCACTGCAACAAAACTCAGAAAAAGACAACGTCACACGAGAAAAGAAAGCGCAGACCTGGGCGACTCCGGGTAGTTCGTCGGCCACCATGGACAGCGCCGTCCGTAGCGACTGCTCCGCCAGCTGGCGGTATTGCTCGAAGGTGTCCCAGCGCCCGCCCTCGGCTGCATCCTCGAGGGCGAACAGAGGCTCCCCCTTAGGGTCGTCCCGGCTCCGCCACAGTACACGCGGGTGATCCCACCCGCGAGGCTCGGGTCGCACCTGCACGAGGGCCGAGCTTCCCTTGCCCAAGGTCAGAGCTGGCTGTCCCATGGCACCGGTCTCCTTGGCATCGACCACCTCCTGCGCCCGGGAAGTATCATCGGAGGAGATCGGATAGACCTCCGCCTCCCGGGCGCTCTCTCGTAACAACAGCGGGCCCTGAACCAAGGGCACCACCAAGGCCTCCGCCGCCGTCATCTCCACCTCCTGGGCAGATGGCTTCACCGCCGTCATGTCAGCCTCAGTGATCTCAGGGGCTTCGTCCTCCGCCATCATGGCCTCGGTGGTCGCGGAAACATCGACCCCCGCCGCTACGGCCTCGGCGGCCTTGGGCGCCCCGGCCTCCGTCGCCTCAGCCTCAGAGACCCTAGGGACCTCGACCTCGGTGGCCTCAGCAACTAAGGGCACCCCGGTCCCATCCGACTCATGAGCCTTGCCCTCGCGGGGCGGAAGCACTCCCTCCCTTGTCTGTGTCAGGGTCGCCTCGGCAGCCTCTTCTTGGGTGGCCGGCTCCTTCGGGTCGACCCTCGCCGATGCCGCGCCGCGTTGTAGGGCGGCCTGCGCCTCCGCCACCCAGTAGGCGGAGGAGCCAGGGCTCACCTTGAGCACCTTGAGGGGCGCCAAGGAAAGCACCTCCACAGGTCGCTTCTGACTAAGGACAAATCACATACAGGGTCAGCACGAGACCAAAGAGCGAACGGAAAACGCTACAGCTCTACCCAAAAATACACTTACCCCGAGCGAGGCTACAACCGCTTCGCCACTGCAACCCTTGTCTGCGCAGGCGGTGGCGGCAGCAGAGGCACGACCTCCATGTTCATCGGTGCCGGTTGGTCCTCGATGGACCCCGGCGCCCCCTCGGTCCTCTGCGGGGGTAGTTGCGTCGCCCCCGCCGCCACTTGCTCCACCACTACCGCCGAGCCCACCGGGCTGATGGCACGTTTGCCCAACGCCCTCTCCTCGGGCGTGTCGGCCTTGGCCCCGAGGCGGGCAACCGCCGACCCTGGGGCAGCTCCTCCTCCTCCTCCTAGGAGCACCGGGCTGCTTGCCAACACCCCGGGCACCGTCTCCCCTACATCAGGGAGATGGTCCAGGGGACCCCGCCCCATCTCACCCTCGTCATCCTCGTCCGAGGCATTCGTCGATAACGACGGCGACGGGGACTCCTCCAACGGGAGGCCATCCTTCCTTTGCTGGCGGCGACGCTCATCTAGTTTCTCGTGCGTGAGAATCTGCTTCGTACGCTTCGCCGCCTTGGCATCTTTCCTCTTTTTCTGCGCCTCGGCGTGCGCCTGGTTGATCGCCCGCCACCTCGCGTCCTCGAGAATGGGCGCCGGAGAGGCTCGCACATCCCTCATCCCCTGCAGGAACGGTGATCGCGCATAAGGGAGCGAGAAATAATGGAAACAGAGAGGGCTCGAGGGCTACAGCGGCGCGCGACTTACCAGCGAGAGGAACCCCCACGATGGGCGCATCGCGATGGGGGTCAGGTTGTCGCCTCTCAGCTTCGCCTCCACCATCTCCCCCACCCAGTGAAGAATTTCCTCATCGGAAAGGGCGGAGGAGGACATCCGGATGCCCTCATTGGGCTCACCCGGCCTCATCTCGAACAGGCACCGCCGCCGAGCCATCAGCGGCAGCACCCTTCGGCGGTGGAAGGCAGCCACGACCACGACCGCAGTAAGGCCACGGCTCCTTAGCCTCTCCAGCCCCTCCAGAAGTGGCTTCAGCTTGGGCTGATCCTCCCTCGGGACGCCGTACTTCCACCTTTCTGGGCAGCTCCCCACAATCCACCTAGTGTAGGGGGGAAGTCCTCCGTCATCGTTGCGAAGGTAGAACTAGCTTGTGTACCATCAATGATTGGATGACGCGAGTGGGGCCGGGATGTAGAGGTGCTGGTGGTCCTGACGCACTTGGAGAGTGTAGCCACCAGCCCTCACCGCTTTCCTCGTGCCCGACATGCCCGTTGGCTTAGTGGTGTGCCCCGCCCAGAAGAGATGGAGCCACAACTCCCAATGGGGAGCAATCCCCAAGTACCCCTCGCAGACAGTGACGAAGATGGCCCCCTACGCGATGGAGTTGGGGTTGAAGTTGTGGAGCTCCACGCCATAGTAATGCAGGAGCGCCTGCATGAACCGATCCGCCGGAACGCCAAGGCCGCGCTCATGAAAGGAGACGAAGCTCACGACGTAGCCGTCGCGAGGCCTTGGCTCTGGTTCGCCCGATGGAGCGATCCACTCTGGCCTATTGGGGTCCGTCACCGGACGAAGGAGTCCGCCGTTGACGAGCGATTGAAGCGCCTCCACAGTGATGTTGGATGGATCCCAGGGGTCTGCCTCGATGACAACGATGTCGCCGGCCATGGGTGCGGTGGAGGGTTCGAATGCGGTGGTGAGTTTCTCTCTCTCTCTCTCTCTCCCTGGCTCGCCTTCCTCCCTTCTTCTTCCCGACGTCCGCTGCTCTAGCGATGGCTCGATGGGGGCAGAACTAACACAGGCAAGGTAAGGTGAGGAGGGGCGAGGCTCGTTGCGTATTTATGTAGGGTAAAGATGAAATGGACGGGCGATGAAATCGGGGAAGTTTCCCCCGAATCCGGCGCGGTTAACCCTGATCCGATTTTACCGCCCGCATGCCCACCTTTTTTCTCATTAATTGCGGGAACAGTTACGTCCCATCCGCTGACACCATGTCACGCCCGACCACTGCGGCAGTAGGTGATGTTCCGTCTCCCTAGAAAATCACCTCAAAAGGCGTGCCAGCCGTTGCCGAGCCGATGGGGAAGATATTCCCCCCGCCCTATTCCTTTCAGATGAAGGAACCGGGCGCAGAGCCTATTACGGTCTAGGGGTTCAAATGCTGGGCCCTTAGGGGTTTCGACAGCCGCCCCAGGGCAACAGAGTTAGGAACGACCGTGGGCGAGCCCATACGGGGCCGAGACCCAAGCAAGCGAAACGCTTAGGATGCCCAAAGTCGTGTCCGAGACCGGCAGGGAGGTCTCTGAATGGGATCCCACTGTAGGGAGGCACCGAGCCACCGGGGCCCAGCGAACGGCCCCGGCACCCACTAGAGAAACCCTCCGGTACTCTTGGAGAGCGTCTCTGGACCACTAGCCGACCCCTAGCGAACGGGGTATGGGCCTCCACTCGGATTACCCGATAACAGCTCACCAGAAGTGCCATCGCTCGTACCCACCGAGGGTAGCGTGGCACATTCCACCCCTCCTTCCGAGCGAAAAGGAAGCATGAGGGTCGTACAAAAAGCCAGGGGAACCCCTGACGGCCTTCTCGCTCTGTGCAGAGGCTAAGGGGCTCTCCTTGCAACCTTGTCGAGACCCAGCGACCCCGGCTCGCACCCGAGGGGGCTCGGCAAAACAAACCCTCCTTACAAGCGAAAAGGAAGCGTGAGGGTCGTACAAAAAGACAGGGGAGCTCCTGATGGCCCTCTCGCTGCATGCGGAGGCTAGGGGACTCTTTCAGCAACCCAGGCTCGCACCCAAGGGGGCCTTGGCAAAACAAACCCTCACGCGCGAGGGGCGTACAAAAAGCCAGGGGAACTCCTGACGGCCCTCTCGCTCCATGCGGAGGCTAGGGGGTTCTTCCTGCAACCTTGCCGAGACCCAGCGACCTAGGCTTGCACCCGAATGGGCTCAGCAAACAACCCCTCCGTCCGAACGAAAACGATATGTGAGGGTCGAACAAGAAAGTCAGGAGGACCCCTGACCGCCCTCTCGCTCCGCGCAGAGGCTCGGGGGCTTCTCCTGCACCCAAGACAAAGACAAACAACCAGAGCCCACGCTGGAAGTTTCGTTAAAAACACGACAAAGGGCATCGAGCCCGTTACGGTCCAGGGGTTCGAAGGCTGTGCCCCCTAGGGTTTCGACAGCTGCCCCAGGGCAACAGAGTCAGGGACGACTGTGGGCAAGCCCAAGTATAGCCAAGGCCCGAGCGAACAATCGCTTGGGACGCCCCAAGTCGTGTCCGAGACCGGCAGGGAGGTCTCCGAATGAGATCCCACCGTAGGGAGGCAACGAGCCACCGGGGCCCAGCGAACGGCCCCGGCACCCACTAGAGAAACCCTCCGGTACTCTTAGAGTGTGTCTCCAGACCGCTAGCCGACCCTTAGTGAACGGGGCTCGGGCCTCCACTCGGACTACCCGATAACAGCTCGCCGGGAATGTCACCGCTCGCGCCCACCGAGGGTAGCCTGGCATATCCCACCCCTCCTTCCGAGCGAAAAGGAAACGCGAGGGTCGTACAAAAAGTCAGGGGTGCTCCCAATCGCCCTCTCGCTCCATGCAGAGGCTCGAGGGCTCTTCCTGTGACCTTGCCTAAACCCCGCGACCCGAACTCGCACTTGTGGGCTCGGCAAATGCAAAATCTCTTGCTCAAAGTGAGAAAAAAAGACCCTGGGGGAATGAATCCACTCCCCCAGGGCCTCGGGGGCTACACCCGGCGGGTGCGCTCGCGCGCACCCACCGAGGCCTCGAAGTACAAAAAACGCAATCCCTACAGGAGCAGCTGCAAGCCGAGTCTCGACAAACCCTTAGGGAGAGTGCACGCACTCCCCCTAAGGCTCGGGGGCTACTGTCGGGTACCATAAATCAGGGTACCCCATGCGTACACCAAAAGAGTCACTTAAATCTCAACAACAAACGAAGACAGAAGGTAAGTCATGGGTCCACCACCAGCCTCGACCGAGCCCACCGGCTCTCCGCCTCGCCCGAGGCCTCGCACGAGAGGTCTCGACACCCTGACGAAATCTCTGCCTCGCCCGAGGCCTCCCATGAGAGGCCTCGGCAAGGAGCCCAATTTCCGTCTCGCCCGAGGCCCCATGCGTACAGCCTTGGATGAGACAACTATTCTCTATATCGCCCGAGGCTGGCTTGGCAATTACCCGACGCTCCCGCCTCGACCAGTCTTCCCGACAGCATGTCACGTCCTATTAATGCGTCAACCACTCCCGCAATCTCAGCCGGACGACGGCTCGACACCACGGAGTGGCCGACGGGACAAGGAGTCGCATCAACACCATACCGGCTAAGATAAGGCACGGCGGGGATTACCGGCCACTGTGTTCCGGCACTATGCCCACGATCAGCGCCGGCGCTACGCTGTGCCCCGTAACAACCGCCCCGAAGACAATGCGGCATGGGAGGTCTGGCCCGGGTCATCATCACCTCCAAACCAGCGTACCAGACCGTCCGCTCCCTCCGAGCCTTGGCACCCTACTTCAGGGCCTCGGCCATCTTGAGATTTGCGTCTGCCGAGACCCCCACCATGGTTCGGCCTCGGCACCGACCGCGCCTCGGCCTCGCGCACAATCAACCTACAGCGACCCGCACGATGGCCGCCGCGCCCGCTTCGAGGTAGCCCTGGAGCTCCCATGACACACAGGATCGGATGTGACCAGCACGTCGCCCCAGCGCTTCAAGGACGGACCACTCCGACGACTACACCGCCACAGGAACAGGCTACAGGGCTCGGACATGCCGCCTCCGTTCGCACGACGCCGTATAGTTAGCACATGTACTACCCTGGTCCTTCCTTGAACTATAAAAGGAGAGGATTTGGGCCGTTTCTAAGAGAGGAACACAGGCACACACAAGAACAACACCCTGTAACACGCATACTCACCCGCTGTCTGAGAGCAACGTCTCAAGCAGCCCCCACCACTCCGTGCCAAGACCTGGGATTAGCTCCCTCTCTCACCCAGCTTGTAACCCCCTACTACAAGCACCTCGGTGCAAGGAATACAAGATCAATCTCTCAGACTGGATGTAGGGCACCGATCGCCTGAACCAGTATAAGCCTTGTGTCTCTTTGCATCACCATCCGGGATTGGGAACACGCAGTACAAATTTACTAGTTGGTTGAGGACCCCTCGGTCCGAAACACCGACAGAATGTTTCTACCTTCAGTCACAAATGATTTTAGGGTGGAGGTATGCCACAAGGCTTGAGGTCGCGGATTTGAATCTCACCAACTACAAGCGCACATATTACATGCAGAAAAAATTGTTCCACTTGTGACTGCTCGAGATTATTATTTTTGCTATTTTTAGTCTGATTTATGATTTCTAAAAAAACTCTAGGCTACTAGATTTTGAGCCGCCCCTATAAATTGATTTATAGAGACGGCTGAAAATATGAGCTGCCTCTACAAAATTTGTAGAGACTAGTAGGTAGAGTCACATCTACAAACTAGCATGTAGTCTAAAACTGTATATTTAGGTCCCCAAACTTGCTAAATAGGTATCACGAGGTAACTAAACTTGCATGGTGGTGCCATCTACATCATTAACTTACAAAATTGCATATCCATGACCGAAAACTTGCTAATCGGGCCACACGAGGTCCAAATCACCATTATTTGAGATAAACCGCCCACATGGCTGCTGACTTCCACCTGACATGTGGGGCCCATATGTCATGCCTCTCTATCATCACCTTCTTCCCTACTCCTTCCCATGCCACCACCACCACTATCATCTCTTGCACCCCCTAGCACCAGCACCACCACCAACAACAATCTACCAATCCGAGCAGTAGATGCAGCATTGACGCTATGACCAACTACCGTTAGCTAGGCTATGCAAGTTCCCTCCTACCCTCTATGTGTCTACCAAGCTTGGCCACAGCCAAGGACCAGGTAGCAGCTGACCATGGGCGAGCTAGGCTCCTTGCCCTTGGCTCTGCTAGCGACCAGATCTATGTTCCGACAAAGCCTTGTTGTATAATATTTGAAGGGACGGTGACACATAAGAGGGGGATTTGAATTAGGCCACTTTAAAACTAATGGCCAACTAAAACCTACTTAACAAAACTTGTGTAAGATATCTATCTAGATGTGCACTATGGTTTTGCTTAATGTTGCTATCTCTAATGTCAAAAGAGGTTTGTACCATCCAATCCTATATCAAACTAACCTAGCAAGCTAGGCTAGGAGTTAAAGCACACAACTAAAGGAATGCAATTAAATACAATAGCTTAAATTGAGTTAGAAAATGTAAACTCCCAATGATGGTATTTTCCTAAGGTATTGAGAAGCTCACGCTTCCCCTAGTTCTCGTTGGGCCCCTCGCAAGGGCCAAGCTCTTGGTTGGGTAAGCAGTGGATAGCCCACAAGCCTTCCCCGCATGCAAGTCGGTCTCCGTGTGGCCTCTTGTAGACTACTTCCAGTTGTCTTCACTATTGAGCTTCTGGCCAAAACGTCGTGGGCCTCATTCGCTCTTGTACACCATCTGTGGCGACACCACAAACATAGTTGGTGTGATATCACAAGATTACAAGCCCTTCATGGTACAACAATGGTGCATGTGAGTACTAAGTAGAAAGAGATACGCAAACCTCACTAAGCACTAGGCATAAACCTAGATCAAGCACCAATATGGTTGTACAACTAGCCTAAGCACTTTGCAAAGCACTAACGCTAATCACCTAATCTTCTGAGCACAACTTTCCTTGGCTCCAACAACACTCAAATGTCCGTTGGCGTTGGACTACACCCGTGTAGTGATCACTAGAGAGCTCCAGTGACCCCATTGGAGTTTTTGAGTGACCGCTATGTCGAATAGCTATTGGACTAGATGTTACCGACCGTTGCAGAGCCTTTTGTTTGATGGTGGTTCTTCGGTGATCACGAGAGAATTATGACGAGGCCTAGATGCTTCTTTACAGCCTCTGTTTAGCACCTTTATACTCCAGTGCTAGGCACCAAAAGGTTATGGTGCACTTTGTCTTCTCCACCATCCCTACAACTTCCACTAGACCTAAACTTTTGTGGTGTGGTCTTCGGTGACCACCAGAAGTTAAGGTGAGGTCTTCTTCTCCGCCCTCTGTTTGTACACCCAGCCAAGCTCTGGTCCATAGCTTCTAGTGCTTTGCCAGAGTTTTCCAGTGAGTATAGGATGAGTGGACCAATCCGATTCGTGCACTGCTCTTTTCTTCGGTGCTTCATTCTATTATAACATCGGAGAATTTTGTTGACTGTCTAGTGCACAATTGCCTTAGTTTCTTCATGTCTTCTCGTCCAGGCTTCTTGTACTTGTTGTCTGACTTCTTGCATGTCTTCTAGGGTCTTCAATACAACTCCTTGACCTTGCTTGAGGTGTTGATCACTTGATATTCAAATTGCCTTGTCCAAGTTCATCCTTGCATCCATAGGAGACTAAAACCTTGTATACTAGTACACAATATTAGTTCTTTTTTAGATAATGGAAATATATCTGGCTTCATCTCTTGTCAACAAGAGAATCATACCACTTATTATACAAAAGTTTAGCCACACAAATGTCCCACTCAAAATTCAATTCTAACATTATGAGGTCATCCAAAGAAAACAAAAAAATTCATTGTCGCCGCCTCTAGCACTTCACTGACTTCGAGAATGCGTTCTTTATTGGCTTCAATCCGTTGTAATTATGCCCATTGGCGTAGCCAGTACGTTCCTCTGAATATAATCTGCAAAAAAGTTTTAGGTCGACACTTGTCAAAAACAACTTCATTCCTCGTAAGCCATATTGTCCAACAAATGGCTACACATCCTATAAACAACAAGGACTGGTTTGGAACTCCCCCTTGTTTGTACCACCTGGAAAAAGATCATGGACATCTTTTGGGGGTTTCAAACCTAGTACAAAATGAACCGTTCTACAGAGAAATTTAGCATATAAATAATAAAAGAAGAGGTGTTCAATTGTTTCGTCCTTAGAGCAAAAGGCACACATTTTGCTCCTGTTCCAATTTCGTCTAACTAAGTTATCTTTAGTTAGAATAACACCTCTTTGTAGGAACCACAAAAAAAATTAATTTTAAGTGGTATCTTTAGCCGCAAAACTTTGTGGGAAACCTTTATTTTTGTGTTGAGATAAGATATCTATACATGGAGTTTACTGTGAAGGAACCATTATTTTTAAGCGAGTAAAAAAAGATATATCTTCGTCCTTGTAATTCAATGTTCGCAATTCTTGCTAAAATATATTAGTTCTAATGATCATATTGCCATTCAATCACTAAAATCACTTAATGGCCTAGCTAGCTGCCATTTTTCTTACATTGTTGTATGGATGCCACCATACCAAGGTTAGGGAGTGTTGTCCGAACAGGCAAAGGAAGGAGTAGGGAAGGAGATGAGAGAAAGGGACGACATGTGAGTTCACATAAGATCGAGGTACGGAAGCATATGAGAGGGGGATGACATGTGGGTCCACATGCCAGCTACACAGTCAATAATCACATAGGCGGTTTATTGCAAACAATGGTAATTTGACCTTGTGTGGCCAGATTAGCAAGTTTGGGGATTTAGATCTACAGTTTTTGGAGTTATGGACCTAGATGGTGTCGCCGTGCAAGTTAATTTAGGTACCTGGTGTGGCCCGTTTAGCAAGTTTGGGAACCTAGATATGCAATTTTGGAATTTTAGGATATGTATGGCAGCTAGCACCACCTTGCAAGTGTAGGTACTGGACTAAATATGTTGATCCACGTTAGTGCTGAGTCAGCTTACCATCTTAGCGTATGGAGCGAGTCAAAACCCGTTTAGACTAGTGATGCAGCGCGGGACAAGTTTAGGGTTCCAGAAACCAAAAATATATATAAGTTTAGCACCTAGATGTCAGTGTTTCTAAATTTATAGGGATCCAGGGATCAAGACAGGGACTAGTCCCTAAAACAAGACAAGACTGCATGCATGCCGCTGTTTCTAGGAGTGAGTGCAGGGCCGTTCAGCAAAATATATGGGCCCTCTGCCAAATTCTAATATAGGTCTGTCGATACGGGACCCATGGGGTTTCCCACGGAGAAGAGAGAAGAAGACCTAGTCCAACTAGGATTCTCTACATGTAATCCTACTAGAACTAGTTACACATAATCCTACTAGGATCTCTACTTTGTAACCGACTAGGACTCCCGCCTCTCCTAGACCATATAAAGGAGGGCAGGGGTCCCTAGATCAGTAGACAATTGTACAACACAACATATCACAATCAATCCAACGCAAAGGCTAACGCCGACTGGACGTAAGGTTATTACTCGATCTACGATCGGGGGCCTGAACCAGGATAAATCGACTGTCTCTTGCGTTAACCATCGAGTTCAGCATACGCCGAAGCCCGAACATACTGCCCCGGGTACCCCTGTGGCAGGCTATCGGTGGTGAAACATCGACAGCTGGCACGCCAGGTAGGGGTTCTCGGCGCTTTGCGTTCGAGAGCTCGGTGGACCTCAGATCAAAATTCGTCGCGGTTCTCGTCGGCCCTTGTCAACAAGACGCTGCAATTCCCGTCAACCACGATCAACAACTTGCTACAGATCTCTGCGCACGGCCAAGGTGTCCTGATTCAATAAGCAAGCAAGTGAAGCCGCACGTTCAAATTTGTAGAAGACTCAAGGCACCAGTCAGGAGTCAGTCAACTACTCGGCCACGACGAAGAGTCCGACATCACCACATGTTGGATCAGCTAGCATCAACTTCGGAAAGGAGTACGTCCCAGCGTTATCAACTCGGATACGGAGCTGGATCGGAGGACAACTGGGATTTATCCGAGAACATCCGAGTTCAACTCCAAAGAACGCGACATCCAAAATCAACTCTGTATATCCGGAGACATCTGACTACATCAAGACATCCCACAGCGCCACAACAACAAACAAATACAAGGAAGGCGTATATGTATATATACGTACAAGCAAGACCAGAAGCCATCCAAATCGATTACTGGACACATACAAGACTACAAGATGAATATGTGAACTAGTGCACATACACAGACAAAGATCAACTTTCATCCGGCACCCGCGACAACTCGTTGCGGCTCTCGTCGGCCTCATCGACAACCCGCCATATTCACGTTCAGCATCGGCATCAATTCGTGCGAGCACGAGACCTCTTCGTCAACATCTACTCCGACTTCGTCAATTCAGCGAGATCCTAGCAGAAGCGCGACTGTATCACGTTCCTACTACACGCCAACCAGCATCAAACATGCCTGATACAAGTACAAGTCGGACTGCAACTCAGACTCCATCACAACTCAGCTATATGCGGATTCAAGTCCAACTCTGACACAAGAAGAGTCCTACTCCCACACGAAGCCGACAACGTGCGGGCCCATTATGAAGCAACACATCCAAGAGATATACAAGCTATGAGATTGGACAGAAAAGGATAACGACATGCAAGTCAGTCAGGATATACGGAATTAATGGATCAACCCGTGCATACACGCGCACACCCCCATCTCCAAGTCAACTTCGTATACGAATACATCACGGACATGCAAGAAGCTAACAAAGGAAGCAAGCAAGCAAAGTCAAAGGTGTTTGTGCATTGATTTATACATACGACATGCTCATACGAGAGAAGGTCAAGAAATACAAGCTATACGGTCAATAAAGAGAAGACCACCTACAGCAAGCCGACAAGTCACGAGCAAGCAACCAAATTCTGGGAACCCGGCAACACGTTCCGAGTTGTTTCGAGTACTCGACATGACAGTCACTCGTCTGGTTAAACTCATCAGCAAACAACTCGGACGAGCTGTCCGACGACTTCATCATGCTATTCGACTACATCAAGCAAGTTGTCGACCCATGAGGGTAGCTAAAAGCTAACACCTGAAACAAAAAGCAAAATGGCTGAAAACATGCCTGAGCATCCCGGCCGAGAGCAAAATAGCTGAAAAGACGCTTGAGCCCGCCGATGAGGGTAGCTAAAAGCTAACACCCGAAACAAAAAGCAAAATGGCTGAAAACATGCCTGAGCATCCCGGCCGAGAGCAAAATAGCTGAAAAGACGCTTGAGCCCGCCGATGAGGGTAGCTAAAAGCTAACACCCGAAACAAAAAAGCAAAATGGCTGAAAACATGCCTGAGCATCCCGGCCGAGAGCAAAATAGCTGAAAAGACGCTTGAGCCCGCCGATGAGGGTAGCTAAAAGCTAACACCCGAAACAAAAAGCAAAATGGCTGAAAACATGCCTGAGCATCCCGGCCGAGAGCAAAATAGCTGAAAAGACGCTTGAGCCCGCCGATGAGGGTAGCTAAAAGCTAACACCCGAAACAAAAAGCAAAATGGCTGAAAACATGCCTGAGCATCCCGGCCGAGAGCAAAATAGCTGAAAAGACGCTTGAGCCCGCCGATGAGGGTAGCTAAAAGCTAACACCCAAAACAAAAAAGCAAAATGGCTAAAACATGCCTGAGCATCCCGGCCGAGAGCAAAATAGCTGAAAAGACGCTTGAGCCCGCCGATGAGGGTAGCTAAAAGCTAACACCCCAAACAAAAAGCAAAATGGCTGAAAACATGCCTGAGCATCCCGGCCGAGAGCAAAATAGCTGAAAAGACGCTTGAGCCCGCCGATGAGGGTAGCTAAAAGCTAACACCCGAAACAAAAAGCAAAATGGCTGAAAACATGCCTGAGCATCCCGGCCGAGAGCAAAATAGCTGAAAAGACGCTTGAGCCCGCCGATGAGGGTAGCTAAAAGCTAACACCCGAAACAAAAAGCAAAATGGCTGAAAACATGCCTGAGCATCCCGGCCGAGAGCAAAATAGCTGAAAAGACGCTTAAGCCCGCCGATGAGGGTAGCTAAAAGCTAACACCTAAAACTAGTCGACCGAAATTAAGCTTAAAAAGACCCTCCACATCCAGATAGGAATACTTTTTCCTCAGAAAAGCACAAGCGCCACTCAAGAAAGCACTCGGATGCCGAAGTTTGTCAAGGCAACATTCTATGCCGAGTCGTTTTACATAGCGCAGACGAAAGGTTGTCAACACAAAGATCTACATCTAACAAGTCATAGCGCGGACAAAGCACTCGACGGATCACAAAAGAGGAAGAAAAGAAAAGTACTCGACAAATCGAGGGATTTCGTCAGGATAACGCACAGAGTGGTTTACAGGGCAGAGTACAGCCACGACATGCACATATGACGTCCGGAAAGCAATAGCGAGCAAAAGATTAAGATATATGCATATATACACTGAATATACATGCACATACGGATCTGCATGCATGCAAATGAGGAAGCCATCAATTTACTGGACACATAAATCATGATGGGATACGAACGATCCAACAAGGTGCAAGCACACGTCAAGTCATATACAGGCTGTCATCACATCTACAACTCTGAAATATCAAAGCCAAATCAGAACCAAGCCACGAGCAGCAAGCCGTCCGAGACCAAAGATAGCAACATGTCCGTTCGAGTGTCCGACTACTTCGAACACACGAGATGTCCAACCATACATCAAGCCAAGACTGACTACTCGGCCGAGGAGTCCGAGTACTCGGATACGATTTAAGCAAGAAGAACACGCGATCTACATAACAACTCGGATACGGAAGCCAAGCCAAAAAGAGGAAGGCACACAAGAAAACCCAAAGCTGTAGGCTAGACAAAAGTACACCGAGTCTGCACGAACGCAAAAAGTTAAGAAGAACTCGGATACGAAGACCTCAGCATAAATGGTACAAAATCAAGATCAACTCGGATACGGAGGACTGACCATGAAGCGAGACGAACGACCAAAGAAGCAGGCAAGGCCAAGGCGTTTGTGCACTATTTATGTATGTGCATGCACGTACATATCAAGGCTCGTACATGAGGCGTACATTCCTGTCGACAAGCTGTTCTAGCTGGCCAACAAGCAAGCCATCCGACTGGAAGCAAGCAGGCCACTACAATAACCCGCTGACTCTGCCGCGATGCTCAATGACTACCTTGACTACTACTCAGAACCAACAAACTAGTCGGTGACGAGTTCCGGATGCTCAACGTGTCTACAACCAACTGCTCGGACGTGGTATCCAACTACTCGTCTGAAATACCCAGCAACTCGGCTGCGGCGATCAACAACGCGGCCACGAACCAAGGGAGCTACATCTATACCATGAGATCGGGAAAACACGCTCTTGAGAGCTATTTTACTCAGACAAGTCCAGAAACAACCTAGTTTGATAAAAAAAGAACGCCGATGAGGTACGGCAAGAACCAAGACAAGCTCAGAAAGAACCCGGATTGATCAAAAAAAGAACCCCGACAAGGTACGGCAAGTACCAAGACAAATCCAGAAAGAACCCGGATCAATCATAAAACAACCCCGAAGAGGTGCTGCAAGTACCAAGACAAATTTAGGAAGAACCCGGATTGATCAGAAAACAACCCGGATAAGGTACATACAAGTTCAGAAAGAACCTGGACGAAGTGCAAACAACCTGGAAGAGGTACATGAAGAACCAGAAAAGTCTAGAAATGACCTAGATGAATAAAAACAACTCGGAAGAGCATCACGACTTAGTCAAATCAGAAAACAACCTGGATAAGGTACATACAAGTTCAGAAAGAACCTGGATGAAGTGCAAACAACCTGGAAGAGGTACATCAAGAACCAGAGAAGTCTAGAAATGACCTAGATGAATAAAAACAACTCGGAAGAGCATCACGGCTTAGTCAAACACTGAGCTCGGGGGCTCGGCATTCGCTTCAACTATGCTCGGGGGCTTGAATTCAAGGATGAAAGACCAAGAATACAAGTACTCAAGACTACAACAAAGACAACACATCAAGACCCTTCATCCGATTTCTATTCTAAAGAAAAGTACTCGGAGAAGGCTCGGGGGCTGCGGGATACATAACCCCAAAAATTTTTTGAAGACAAGAATCTGGACCCTCCAACTTTTGCAAGCAAAAGCAAGAGGCTCGGGGGCTACACTCAGTGAGTGCAATTTTTACGAAAAATTGCACCCACCGAAAAAGAACTCAGAGCAAACAAGAAGACTAAAGGGACCCTCTGGCTTCTTGTCCCAACAAGCAAGAGGCTCGGGGGCTACACTCACTAAGTGCACTTTTATCCAAAAGTGCACATCAGCTGAAGAAAAGACAAAGAAGACCATCTCAAGGTTTCACTTCAAGAAGAACCTGGAACGGATTTACAACAACTCAACGAAGACCAAGAAGAACAAGAAGGCTTCCGAAGCTCATCCATGAGATGCTCGGGGGCTTGTCGATACGGGACCCATGGGGTTTCCCACGGAGAGAAGAAGACCTAGTCCAACTAGGATTCCCTACATGTAATCCTACTAGAACTAGTTACACATAATCCTACTAGGATCTCTACTTTGTAACCGACTAGGACTCCCGCCTCTCCTGGACTATATAAAGGAGGGCAGGGGTCCCTAGATCGGTAGCGACACACATAACCAACATACCTCGCAACACAACAAATAGCGTAGGGCGCAATATACTATCGACACCAGACTGGACGTAGGGCGCCGTGACTTTCCGGCGCACCGAACCAGTATAAATCGTTGTCTCCCTACGTTTACCATCGAGTTCCTGCAAACGCCGATACCCCTCCGAACAAATCACCGTCCCGGGTACCCCGTGACGGGTTGTCGGTGGTAAAACATCGACAGCTGGCGCGCCAGGTAGGGGACCTCGGCGCTTTGCGTTTGAGGGCTCGATGGACCTCAAAATCAAGATTCGTTGCAGCACTCGTCGGCCCTGGTCAACAACTCGCCGTTCTCACGGTCATCATCAGCGTTGTTCGTGGTAATTCGGATTATCACAACAACGATAATCTCCTGGGGAACACGATGTCTCATCACGTCTCTCGACTAGCAACAGGACGCCAGAAGTCATGCGGGATGACGATGACCCTATCCTGCTCGAGTTCCAGGCCTCAGCGGCAGTACCGAACAGTATCTGTGCAACCGTCGCCTCCGCGGGTCCAGAGTCTCTGCACAGCACGCCGCAGTCCATCCAAGTCCAATGCATCTCTTAGAAAGCCAGATTTGGATCGGCCAGCATCAACTACGGCAAGAAGTCCTAGCGTTATCCACTTGGATACGAACTCTACTCGGATACGACATGCAAGATAATTCCAAAAATCAACGTATTCATGAAGCTCGAGTGCATGCATATGGGCATCAGGCATACACGTACCATTAAGGCATGTCAGATGACGCAAACAAGCTAGCAATCGAAGCTATTTGCATGCACATATGCACCGGATCGTACAAGCAACTGTCTCACACCGCCGAGTTCAACTATTGGATGGTGCCTGACTCTAATAACCGACTAGTTGGCTACGGCGACCAACTACTCCGCTACTCCGACTACTCTGCTGCGCCGACTACCCCTGTTCCACTATGGCTCCGCGTACCCGTTCGATTGCATCAAGCCGTCCAAGCTGTCCGTCTGCTGTTCAGGCTGTCCGGCTACTTTAAGATTGTCCGACTACATCGGCGACTACATCAACTCCGTCTGAGTGCATGAGGTTTCGGGTACTCGACGATGACTTCTGGGTACTTGACGACTGCTTTCCGGGTACTCGGCGATACGTTTCGGATGCTCGACGAGCCAATCAGCTGGCTGATTTACTTCACCAACATCGGCTACTACGACGCGCCGATCACAACTCGGCCATGAACCAAGCTAAGTGACGCTTTTAATTTTTAAAATACATTTCGGATATTATTCGTATGCCTCTGTGGCCATATCACCTTCCCTTAACGGCTGTTAATTTACTCGGATAGTAAGCCTTAATTCGTGAAGCTTGTTTTCTCGATTGGATGGTCACGTCAATGAACCTCTGAACCATACGGATGGTCACGCCAAAAGAACCTCTGAACCATACGGGTGGTCACGTCAATGAACCTCTGAACCATACGCGAGATTCAAGTGCTTAAACGTAACAGGCTACTACCCAGAAAATTAACCGACCTAGCAAGGGAAGACACAAAAAATCATCATGCGAGCAAACATAGTGCTCTAGGTCTTCTCTTAACGGTCGCCGAATTCCTCAGGTAGAACACGCCTTAATCCGTGAAGCTTGTCTACTCACATGGACGGTCACGAACCGAGTGCCAGGCTCACATGGTCACGTCATGAACCTCTGAACCATACGCCAGAGATTCAAGTGCTTAAACGTAACAGGACACTACCTGAGGAATTTGCATGGCCTAGCAAGAGCAAGACGCAAAAAGTTTATATGCATTTCATAATGCAGGGGCCCGCCCCTGATTGATTATTCAAATATGGGACATGCTCCCCACTTCATATCCGGAATGTCATTTACAACATATTTTTATGTTTAACATGCAGGGGAGCTACATCGGTACCATGAGATCAGGAAAACACGCTCCTGAGAGCTAGTCCAGAAAGAACCCGGATTGATCAGAAAACAACCCGGATGAGGTACATACAAGTTCAGAAAGGACCTGGACGAAGTGCAAACAACCTGGAAGAGGTGCGGCAAGAACCAAGACAAGATCAGAAAGAACCCGGATGAATCAAAAACAACCTGGAAGAACATTTCAGAAAGAACCCGGATTGATAAAAAAAACAACCCGGATGAGGTACATACAAATTCAGAAAGAACCTGGACGAAGTGCAAACAACCTGGAAGAGGGGCATCAAGAACCAGAGAAGTCTAGAAACGACCTCGTTGAATAAAAAACAACTCGGAAGAGCATCACGGCTTAGTCAAAAAACTAAGCTCGGGGGCTCGGCATTCGCTTCAACTACGCTCGGGGGCTCGAATTCAAGGATGAAAGACCAAGAATACAAGTACTCAAGACTACAACAAAGACAACACATCAAGACCCTTCATCCGATTTCTATTCTAAAGAAAAGTACTCGGAGAAGGCTTGGAGGCTGCGGGATACATAACCCCAAAAATTTTTTGAAGACAAGAATTTGGACCCTCCAACTTTTGCAAGCAACCCAGAATTTTTTGAAGACAAGAATCCGGACCCTCCAACTTTTGCAAGCAAAAGCAAGAGGCTCGGGGGCTACACTCAGTGAGTGCAATTTTTACGAAAAATTGCACCCACCGAAAAAGAACTCGGAGCAACCAAGAAGACTAAAGGGACCCTCTGGCTTCTTGTCCCAACAAGCAAGAGGCTCGGAGGCTACACTCACTTGGCATTCGCTTCAACTACGCTCGGGGGCTCGAATTCAAGGATGAAAGACCAAGAATACAAGTACTCAAGACTACAACAAAGACAACACATCAAGACCCTTCATCCGATTTCTATTCTAAAGAAAAGTACTCGGAGAAGGCTCGGGGGCTGCGGGATACATAACCCCAAAAATTTTTTGAAGACAAGAATTTGGACCCTCCAACTTTTGCAAGCAAAAGCAAGAGGCTCGGGGGCTACACTCAGTGAGTGCAATTTTTACGAAAAATTGCACCCACCGAAAAAGAACTCGGAGCAACCAAGAAGACTAAAGGGACCCTCTGGCTTCTTGTCCCAACAAGCAAGAGGCTCGGAGGCTACACTCACTGAGTGCACTTTTATCCAAAAGTGCACATCAGCCGAAGAAAAGACAAAGAAGACCATCTTAAGGTTTCACTTCAAGAAGAACCTCGAACGGATTTACAACAACTCAACGAAGACCAAGAAGAACAAGAAGGCTTCCGAAGCTCATCCATGAGATGCTCGGGGGCTTGTCGATACGGGGCCCATGGGGTTTCCCACGGAGAAGAGAGAAGAAGACCTAGTCCAACTAGGATTCCCTACATGTAATCCTACTAGAACTAGTTACACATAATCCTACTAGGATCTCTACTTTGTAACCGACTAGGACTCCCGCCTCTCCTAGACTATATAAAGGAGGGCAGGGGTCCCTAGATCAGTAGACAATTGTACAACACAATATATCACAATTAATCCAACGCAAAGGCTAACGCCGACTGGACGTAAGGTTATTACTCGATCTACGATCGGGGGCCTGAACCAGGATAAATCGACTGTCTCTTGTGTTAACCATCGAGTTCAGCATACGCCGAAGCCCGAACATACTGCCCCGGGTACCCCCGTGGCAGGCTATCGGTGGTGAAACATCAACAAGGCCTTGCCTTAACCTAATTACCAAATAATAATAACAATAGTGATAGGGATTTATTTATATTCCTGTTCAAGGCTCCAAATCCACCAAGAAACACATCTTGGGGGCCCTGTGTGCGAGCGCACAGGTTGCACACATGCCCAGGGACAGGGAAGGGCCTGAGTGAGTGTATATAGTATGTATCTTCGCCGCTAGGTACGTACCATAGCTAGTAGCTAGTATTATACTCCAGTGTAGATAAGTATATAATTTAACATGCATGCGTGCGTATAGAAAGAATAGATCGCAGCACGCAGCACTGCATGTCTGCATCTGCTATATACTAGTACTACACAGCCAGGGCATGGCACTATGGCAGGCAGAGCTGATAGAAGCTCATGACGGAATACTGCGGATCTGCTTTGGCGATCGCCTTTGCTTTATTTGCACCATTTCCAAGGGTTCTCTTTCTATTTGTTACTACTGCTGCTGTATATGCTTGCATTGGTCGGTCCCATAGGCCATATCATCCCATTCCCATATATGTTTCTTTTTACAACGATAACGACGACGACGCAGCAGCTACATATTACTTTTTGTGGCTTCTCATTTGAATTACCTAGCTAGTTAGTACACTAAATATGTTTTTTATTTGAATGCTAACGTCTCTTCCTTTCCTTGTTGTATCGTTGTGTACGTCCTTAGTAATTAACTAATTAATTGATTGATCTGAATTTTTAGCTGTTCCGATCCAAGAAATATATATAGTTCTACGTACTAGACTGATGAATGTGTGGCCACAGCTGATATAAGTGGCGCTCGCTCCTAGTCCTAGTGTCAATTGGTCACATCAGACCTACCCGTCAATCTATACATTTAGAAATTACTAATTAAGCAAGATTGATATATAGATGCATCGTCATCATATTCCTACCCGGCCTAGGAATGAATTAACCCTTTGACAGGCACATCACAACTGCAATGGCAATGTACCATCTAACCTATTTTACTCCCGTCCAACCAATGCATCTACACTACACCGTACCTTGCCTTTAATTAATATATAATTTGTCGTCGTGTCGATCCGTGGGCAGGCAGTTCAATCCTGCTACTAGTTCTTCTGTGCATTCTTCAAGAAACTAAAATATTTTTTATATCATATATGCCCGCCACATTCTTCAAATTCAAGGTTCTTGCATTGCTCGGGAAAGAAAGAAACTAAAGGCAACAACGTAACAGAAAAGGAAAAGAGAAAAGGAAAGGCGTTTGCATTGGACCGAGGCGCACGCGCCACTTAGCAGATCCAAGAAGGATCCATCCTCCATGGTCCAGAGGGGATACTCCTCCTTGCTATCTAGGGCATAGTGCACGATTCTCCACTATAGCATTTCGTTTGTATTTATGAATTATTGTCTAAACATTGATTAATTAGGCTCAAAAGATTCGTCTCGCAAAGTTAAAGCAAACTGTGCAATTAGTTTTTGATTTCGTCTACATTTAGTACTCCATGCATATACCACAAGTTTAATGTAACGGAGAATCTTCTTTTTACATAGTGTATTTTTGGAGAACTAAACAAGGAAATAGGAGTAGTCACAACCACAGCACAGGCACAGCAGCTATACCGTAGTACCTCCAGTCAGTTAGAGTGCCCACACCTGAAAGCGACCCTTGAGTAGTGTAGAGGGCCCCCGGCCGGCCCGGTCCAGGTGATCACGAAAATCCACACTTTCTTTTTCTTCTTTTCTCCCTAAGCAATGGAAATATAATATTTATCTTCCCAGACACACTATCATTGTTTCCACGAGTAAGGACAAAACTAATGAAGTGACAATTAACATTACTGTATACTGTTGTAATGCATCTTAGGCATGGTGTCGGGTTCATAAACCCGGGGTCCCTCATGGACCTGCTTCCCAGTAAAAAGCTCGGCCCAGCGAACGACGCGCGACTCCTGGGCTAGCCCAAAAACCTAACGACAGGCCAGAAGGGCGATCCAATCTCCGACCGGAAGGCCTGGCCAAGGAGGAACGGCGCCCGCTTTCGACCCTGGCCCGCCTTTCCGACCGGAAGGCCTCGCTTCCGACCCTGGCCCTCCTGTCCGACCGGAATGCCTCGTTTCCGACTCCGGCCCGCCTCTCCAACCGGAAGGTCTGGCTAACAACGCTTCCGACTCCAGCCCGTGTCTCCGACCGGAGATACACCAAACCTCTGCTTACAACTCTTCTCCGACTGGCGCAGTCGGAGCCGACTGGGACCAACCGACCGGGGACGCCCGCTCGGTGAGGACCAGGTAACGGGCGGAGTAGGTAAAACAGGACACTCAAGTCAACCGCAATACTGAGGACCATACCCTGTACACCTACAATACCGACAGGACATGTCAGAAGGGTGCCCTGCAACCCTCCAGGCATGTCAGAACCCAAGCAGTGTTGTTGACGCCGATATTTGCCCTACAGTGTTGTGGGGGCCATCAACTCCCATACCATGACAAGCACGGTAAGGCTCCCCACACATGTCTCTGGACACCAACAGTGTTGTAGGCGCCATCATTCGCCCTACATGGAGAACACGGTAAAAACCTCCCATATGCGTCTGACATCAACAATGTTATGGGCGCCTACCATCATCTTGTACCCGACGGCATGGGCAATAAGACTTAGTAGCATACGTACTCTCACTCTCTCTCTCTCTCACTTGTAAAGGCCGTCCCCTTCATCTATAAAAGGAGATGCTCTCTCTCCCAACAAAGAGGAATCAATTCACAACTAAAATAACACACACGATCCGAACGACCAAGGATCTCAACGAACAATAGACGTTCGAACACTTAGCTCACAACGGAGCTCCCATCACTCTCGGCCCTTTAGACCGGAGTCCGACCGGACCTCTTGCACCCCCATCTTTCCTCCTTCCGTTTGTAACCCCACAGCAAACTTCGAGCACCTAGGCTCAGGAATAAAGTCACCGACCGACTCAAACTGGATGTAGGGCACGTTGCCTGAACCAGTATAAACCCTGTGTCATTGAGTGCTAGGCCACATCCGATCACAACGTACGGTAGAACTACAAATATTTATGTGTTGGTCACTTTCTGCACCGACAGTTGGTGCCATCCGTGGGGAAGACGTTGTACGTTCACGCTTTTTGGTCATCGGATGGCCTACTTTTCCGCCACCTTCGCCATGGCGGGCTCAAGTGATATGACTCGCTTCGGCTTGCTGGAGTTTCCCGCACTCCCACCCGTTGGGATGTGGGTTCCTCCAGTCTATGAGTCGTCCTAGGCCTTCCTCTTCGAAAGCCTAGACTTCTTCGCCGACCGGCTCGGCGTACTACACCTCCGCGAGGAGGCCCTCGTTCCGACACCCGTCGGAGGAGGCGTGTCCTCCATCGGCTCCGGGACACCCGACGACTTCAACGGCGAGGCGCCTGCGCTTTATTCCGAGCATACGCTCTGCTCAAACCCCACTGTGAGTAATGTATGATTTGTTATTTACTCGCTATTTACTGTCTTTCACCGAGTCTCCAGAGAGACCCCGTTGTCCCTGCCGCGACCGCCATGTGACCGGTTCTCCTACGGCCTCGTGTCCCCTGCGGACGCGTATGCCCGGGGGCTCCGAAGGATGCTGGCATCACCCCCTCTCACATCCGAATTTGTGGGGATGGCGAGCTACGCTCCCACTTCTTTTCACGACCTCCTGGATGATGATGTTGAGAGCGACGGCTCCAGCATCGGCGATGTCATGGCACCTAGCCATCCTCTGTCCCAGGAGTGCGCTATGGCGGATGCCCCAGGACAGCCGTCGGTGGTAGTGGAGTCTCTTTAGACCCACACCCCTCTGGACCCTTGCACGGATGCCCTCTCATGTGCCCAGGCGCACCACGATGCGCCTCGTGCACGTAACCCGATGAGCGACGCCCGGGGTCACGCCCGCTAGGTCCAGCGCAACATCATGGATGGGGGGAACGATCCCCCATAGTTTGCTTGGGCTGGCCAAAACATCGCCGCGGCGGCGATGCTTCTGCGCGGCCTTCTTGAGCCGGACAACCCCCAGGAACAGGCGATCCAGCGGAACCTCCGGGTACTGGTAGAAACCGCCACCGTTCAACAGGCGGAGAGCTCCGCATCGTGGCACCGACTCGTGGCCTCTCTCCCCACCAGGGGAGTGGGGACGCACCAGACGAATCGCTCCATCCGCTCACCACTGCAGCCACTAGGCGCGGAACAGGAGGCCGCAGCTGCGCCACAGACTAGCCCAGCACCTGCTCCACACCGACCACCGGTGCGAGAGCACCTCAGGCCGAACCAAGACGCTCGCAGCGTCATCAGCAACTGGCATCGAGCCCGGCATGATGATGACATCCATCGGGCGGCGGTGAGAGCAGACAACACGAGCTCTAGTCGGACCATCGAGGGGACCAGTGAAACGCACCCCAGGCGTGGTCACCGACCCAACGACCGGAGTCCCAGCCCGGATGGCCAAGGACCACGGTCCTTTGGCCAGCGCATCCAGAGAGCGCCGTTCCCACAGCACTTTCGACCACCTACCAACATCGCCAAGTGTACCGGGGAGACGAACCCTGGAATATGGCTCAAAGACTTTTGGCTCGCCTACCGAGCCAGAGGAGTGGATGATGATCACTTCATCATTCAGTACCTCCCCATCTACGTGGGGGAACATGTTCGAGCGTGGCTCGAATTCCTCCCACACGACAGCATTTGTGACTAGGCGGACCTCAAGAGGATCTTCGCTGTGAACTTCTAGGGGACGTACGTCCACCCTGGGAACTCCTGGGACCTCAAGAGCTACCAGCAGGAGGCTAACGAGTCCCTATGGGATTACATCCATAGGTTCTCGAAGCTGTGCAACTCCCTTCCTGATGTCATCGACGCGGACATCATTAGCGCATTCCTCTCCGGGATGACCTGTGAGTCCCTGATCCACAAGCTTGGCTGCCTGAAGCCCCGTACCTCCCGTGACCTACTCGACGTCGCTACGAACCACGCCTTCGATGAGGAGGCGGTCAGAGCTTTCATCAATGGGGGCCGAGACAAGGGCAAGGCCAAGTGCGAGGACCAGGACGAGGGCCCCTCTAGGTAGAGGGGAAAAACAAGAAGGATCGGCACCGACCGACCAACTCTACATTGGTCGCCGCAGCTGATCGCGCGGGCAAGCAGCCCCAGCAGGGCCTGCCTGACCACTTCGACAAGCTCATGGATAGCTCCTGCACCAACCACGCTTACCCCGTCAAGCACCTCTACAAGGACTGCGAGCTCCTCAAGCGTTTCCTGCAACAGGCCGGTGGGCCAAAATAAGGAAAGGGCAAGGAGGCAGTAGCCAAGAAAGGAGCCACGACAAGCAAGAATGGGGACGCCTTCCCCGACCCCGAGGAATGCATCATGATCTTTGGGGGATCCGATGCCGTCTACTCCAAGTGCCAGCACAAAGTGCGCTACCGAGAGGCGTGCGTCACCAAAACGGTCATCCCCTCCTTCCTTCGCTGGTCAGAATCTCCGATCACCTTTGATCGGAGGGACCATCCGTCCCACATCGCTAGACCGGGGCGCTACCCGCTCATCATCGACCCCATCGTTCGTAAGAAGCGCCTCACCAAGGTGCTGATGGACGGAGGCAGCGGCCTCAACATCCTCTACATTGACACTCTTGATGCCTTGCGCATCCCCTGGTCAGAGCTCCGATCGGCGAGCTCTCCCTTCCACGGCGTGATCCCAGGAGCGTAGGCGTACCCGCTCGGGTAGATTGACCTGCCCATCACATTTGGCGACCGAGCCAACTTCTGCTCAGAGGTACTCACCTTCAAGGTGGTGGACTTCCCGGGGTCTTACCATGCCATCTTGGGGCGGCCATGCTATGCCAAGTTCATGGCGGTCCCCAACTACACCTACCTAAAGCTGAAGATGCCGGGACCAAACGGCATCATCACTGTGGGTAGCACCTTCTCACATGCCTTCACGTGCGACTGCGAGCATTATGAGCTCGCCACTGCCATCATCAACTCGTTCGAGCTCCCGTGGCTCGAAGAGTTGTCGACCCCAACAGTCCCAGACTGCAATAGACCAACCACCTCGATAGCCTTCCGCCCACTCGAGGAAACTAAGGCGGTGGGGATCAACCCCACTAACCCAACCAAGATGGTGTGGATCGGGACCCAGCTCCCGGGCAAATAGGAATGCGAGCTCATTGACTTTCTGCGTGCCAATCACAATGTCTTCGCATGGAAACCTTCCAACATGCCAGGCATACCATGGGAGGTCACTGAGCACGTACTATGCCTCGTCCTGGGCTCGAAGCCTGCCAAGCAATGCCTACGTCGCTTCGACGACGAGAGGCGTAGGGCCATAGGCGAGGAGGTCGCCAAACTCCTGGCAGTCGGATTCATTAGAGAGGTATTCCACTCCGACTGGCTTGCTAATCCTGTTCTTGTTAAAAAGAGAAAACCAGGAAATGGAGAATGTGTGTTGATTATACTGGACTCAACAAAGCATGCCCAAAGGATCACTTTCCTTTGCCGCGTATAGACCAGATTGTCGACTCCACCTCGGGATGCGGATCCTCTCCTTTCTGGATGCCTACTCAGGCTACCACCAGATTGCGATGAAAGAGTCCGATCAACTCGCAACCTCATTCATCATCCCGTATGGTTCGTACTGTTACGTAACCATGCCTTTCGGTCTGAAGAACACTGGCACCACCTACTAAAGGTGCATGCAGCAATGCTTCGCCGACCAAATCGACCCGCTCGATCAGCCTGATCAAACCAAGCGGCCAAAACCAACAATTGTCGTCTATGTTGATGGCATAGTGGTCAAAATGGCTCAAGCTTGCGACCTAATGGCAAACTTGGCCACAACGTTCGTGAACCTCCGAAGGTTCAACATCAAATTGAATTCCGAGAAATATGTTTTTGGGGTTTCGAAGGTGAAGCTGCTTGGATACATCATGTCCGAATGAGGTATCGAGGCCAACCCCAAAAAGATTGCAGCCATCTCCAACATGGGCCCTATACACAACATCAAGGGCATACAGAGGCTCACCGGTTGCTTGGTCGCCCTGAGCTGGTTCATCTCCTAGCTCGGCGAGCGGGGGATGCCTCTCTACAAGCTCCTCAAAAGGACGGACACCTTTGTCTAGACTGAGGAAGCGCAACAGGCTTTGGAGAGCCTAAAAACATCATTGACGTCGGCCCCAATCCTCATCACTCCCGAACGGGGAGAATCCCACCTCCTCTACGTCGCGGCGGGCAACCACGTGGTGAGTGTTGCCCTAGTCGTCGAAAGGGAGGAGCCGGGACACCACCTTAAGGTCTAGCGACCCGTATACTTTGTCGGGGAGGTACTCACCAATCCCAAGGTCCGATACCCCTAGGTGCAAAAACTCCTATACGTCGTGCTGATGGTGACCCGAAAGCTCCTGCACTACTTCACCGACCACGAAGTTGCGGTCGTTACTTCATACCCGCTCGGGGACATCGTCCACAACCATGAAGTCGTAGGATGGATCTCCAAGTGGGCACTCAAACTCATGGGCCATGACATCAGGTATATCCCCCGCACTGCTATTAAGTCTCAGGATCTCACAGATTTTGTCATCGAATGGACGAAGGTCTAGCTACCGACCCCAGACATCACCCATGAGTAGTGGACGATGTACTTTGATGGGTCCGTCATGGCGCTCGGGTCAGGGGCTGGAGTGGTTCTAATCTCCCCAGACGAGAGTAGGCTCTGCTACGCCATCCACCTCCACTTCTCAGCCTCAAACAACGCCACGGAGTATGAGGCCCTCATCAATGGACTACGCATCACCATCGACCTTGGCGCTACGTGACTCTATGTACGCGGTGACTCAGAGCTAGTCATCGACCAGGTCATGAAGGAGTCCTCCTGCAAGAGCCCCCTCATGGTAGCATACTACCAAGAGGTGTGCAAGCTCAAGGACAAATTCCAGGGGATCGAGCTGCATCATGTCCCCCAAAAGGACAACGATGCCGCCGATTTTCTCGCAAAATTGACCGCCAGGCGGGATCTGTCTCCGAGTGGGGTCTTCATCAACGACCTCCATGAGCCGTCCGCCCGCATCCTAGAAGGTTTGACCTAGACACACCGCGACGCCAACCCAGCACTCGGGGGCTCTGACCCCGACACCAAACCGGCGCTCGGGGGCTCCAACCCCAGTGCCTCCATGACGATGTCGCCTACCGACGTCGCCGTGTTGACACTCGATCAAACCAACTAGCGAGCGCCACTACTCACCTACCTCCTCGAGGAGGTTCTCCCACCCAAAAGGACTAAAGCTTGATGGATCACTCGACGTGCCAAGACGTTCGTCGCCATCGGTGATAAACTCTATAAACGAAGTCCATCGGGGGTACTCATGAAGTGTATCCCTACCAACCAAGGGAAACAGCTCCTCCTCGAGGTCCATGCTAGAATCTGCGGACATCACATGGCCCCAAGGTCACTGGTCGGAAAAGCCTTTTGCCAACGTTTTTACTAGCCCACCGCACTATGAGATGCAGAGGAGGTCATCCACAGGTGCGACGGATGCCAGTTCTACGCTTGGCAAACTCATTTGCCGACACAAGAGCTCCAAACCATCCCCATCACCTAGCTATTTGTGGTCTGGGGCCTCGACATGGTAGGACCCCTCAAAAAGGGCCTAGGCGGCTTCACTCACCTACTCGTGGTGGTCGACAAATTCACCAAGTGGATAGAGGCCAAGCCCATCACCAACATCCACTCGGAGGAGGCGGTCAAGTTCTTCCTCGACATCATCTATCGGTTTGGCGTTCCTAACTGTATCATCACTGACCACGGAACTAACTTCACCGGGAAGAAGTTCCTAGACTTCAGTGATGGATACGGCATTAGGATCGACTAGGCCTTGGTTGGACACCCACGTACTAACAGTCAGGTCAAGCATGCCAATGGCATGGTCCTCTAAGGACTTAAGCCATGCATCTTCGATCGGCTCAACAAGTACGTCGGGCGATGGGTCGCAGAGGTCCCAGCGATACTCTAGAGCTTAAGAACAACCCCGAACCGATCCACAGGGTTCACACCCTTCTTCCTAGCCTATGGAGCTGAAGCAGTGCTGCCGTCCGACCTCGACCACGATGCCCCAAGAGTGAAGGCTTTCGACCGTGACCGAGCCATGGAGGCTTAGCAAGACGCAGTTGACCTACTCAAGGAGGCCCGTGAGACGACCGTCATCCACTCCGCTCGCTACTAGTACACTCTCCGCAGGTACCATGAGAGGAAAATCAGAGGAATGATCCTCCAGGTCGAAGACCTCATGCTTCGAAGGACCCAGTCGACCAAGGAGAAGCACAAACTCTCTCTGCCATGGGAAGGACCTTATATGGTGACCGAAGTGACCTGACCGGGCGCCTACCGACTGAAGGACGACAACGGCGACGTTCTCACCAACACTTGGAACATCGAACAGTTACGTCGTTTCTTCCCCTAAAAATTCGATCTTTAATGCTTTTCTTTTATTCAACGTTCGCTCCTGCAAAAGCACCTCGGCCCAAACATTTTCAGCCCAGGTCGCTCGGGGGCTCCACGAGGGTGTGATACCACCTCTTTTTTACTATCATATGGTAAATACATTTTTACTCGAACGAAAGGGTAGTCCGTTCCTTTAATTATCTTACGTAACTTTGCTTCAATATTCTTACCGATCGCACCCCGCCTCTACCTACAGTTACAAGCAGGTGAGTCTCACGAGCCACGCCTGGGCTCTTAAGGTTGCAGCCTATGGGACGAGCGGGCAGGTACAAAAAAGAAAGAATAAAAACAAAGCTATGCTAAAGTAAAAATAAGGAACAGATGGGACAAGCTTCCCTGAACGAAGTAATTCATCACAAAACAAAAATTGATGTCTTCGTCAGTACAACTGTTCACACGGGGGCTCCCCCATGAACTTAAAACTATTACATTTGCTGGCTACTTCTACTATGGCCGCCCAACGACATCGGTTGATGACACGACCGGTGAAGATAAAGGTTGCTCGCCCTCCAACGGGGCAATGCTCGGCTCAGACAGAGGTTTCGACCCAACCTGCACTCCATCCATAGGCTGGGTGACGTCTCCTTGATGCACGCCTTCAGCTACGCTCACACGGCTAGCCTCCACCACCGCAAGGGCCCCGCCTGATCCTGCTCCCTCGACTTTAGCAAGCACAATGGGTACCTCAAGGGCCCCACCTGGTTCTGCTCCCTCGACTTCGGTGAAGCGCAACGGGTACCTCAAGGGCGTCGCACCCATAGATACTTAGCAGAAGAACATGGAGCTCTGGACTTTCCCATATAGATAGGGTAGCTCCTGATAGGGACGCTGCCTGCTGTAGTATGGCCGCCATGGTTGGAGGATGTCTTTGACATCTCATCAAACTTTATGAACTGGCCGACCTGAGTGGCTGCAAGGGCGAAACCCCCCACTGGCATGGTCCCAAGTGGCTTCCCCTCTGACAAGGCTCGCTCGGGGAAGATCCACTAGAAAGAGTCCACGTACGGCTCCATCCTGAAGAAGGCCTCGCAGGCGGTGACGAAGCCGACGACACGCAGCACCCCAGTCAGATTGAGGTGCTATAGCTCCAGGCCCCACTCATCAAGGAGCCCGCGTAGGATCTAGGGCGCCACTTCCTTCGGCGGAAGTAGCCCCTTCTTGGTGAAGGCGCCCAGCACTGCCTCGGGTGGCCTCCGGCTCGACATTGCGCTCTAGATTCACAAACGGATCTGTGAGTACTCCCCTCGCTTACCCTCTCTCTCACTTAGGAACCACCAGCACCGCCTTGGTGAGAAGGAAGAAGGAGGAGAGGTAGCAGTTGGAGAATAGGCAAAGGATTGCGACGAGAAGCCCTCTCCCTTCCCCTATTTAAAGAGGAGGCACAACAGTTGAGGAAAGGCGAAAGGATTGGGGTGAGAAACCCTCTCCTTTCCCCCATTCAATACGGATGGGATACGATGGGACGTGCCCTGACCGATGGGATGCACCCTGCCCGATAGAACAGCGCCTAGTCAGATAGAACATGGCCTGGGTATGGCCCACTGAAAGGTCCTAATATGGCTAGAGGGGGGGTGAATAGCCTATTTAAAATTCTACAAATCAACTAGAGCAATTTGATTAGTAAGACAAATAGCGAAATGCAAACTTGCTCTAGCTCTACGAGGGTTGCAAGCCACCTATCCAACAATTCTAGTTGCAATGATTACTAGACACACAACTTGCTATGATACTACTCACTAAGAGCTCTCAATCTTGCTACACTAAAGAGCTCCACTAGATGAACTTAAATAGCAAAACAAGCTCTCAATTCTAATTACACTAAAGAGCTTGCCACAACTAGTTTGCAAGAATATAGAAGAGCGAGTAGGGTGATTATACCGCCGTATAGAGGGATGAACCAATCACAAGATGAAGATGAAATCAATCACCGAGAGAATGCCAAATGGCAAGAGACAACCGATTTTCTCCTGAGGTTCATGTGCTTGCCAACACGCTATGTCCCCGTTGTGTCGACCAACACTTGATGGTTCGGCGGCTAAGAGGTGTTGCACAAACCTCGTCCATACGATTGGACACCGCAAGAACCTACCCACAAGTGAGGTAACTCAATGACATGAGCAATCCACTAGAGTTACCTTTCGGTGCTCCGTCGGGGAAGGTACAAATCCCCTCACAATCACCGGAGATGGCCACGAACAATCACCAACTCGTGCCAATCATCAACGGTCAAGTGATGACCATACGCGTCAGTTAGAAAGTGACCGGACGCTGGACCCCAGCGTCCGGTCATTTCTAGTAAGGTTCCAAACACGAGATTTCATGACCAGACGCGTCCGGGCATGTCCGACTGGACTCACCCAGCGTCCGGTTACTCAATGTCTCCTCTATGTGTCCCACGTCAGCGTACATCAGCACTGACCGAACGCACCCTACCAGCGTCCGGTCACTTTTAGCGCCAGCGTCCAGTCGAAGACCGAGACCACGTGCTCACTACTGCTACTGACCGGACGCGCTGGTCCAACTGAGACCAGTGTCCGGTCACTTACAGTGACCTTCGTCTTTTCTGTATAGAGCGGACACTCCATCAATGAAGTTTCCTACCCTTGCTCAAATGTGCTGACCACCAAGTGTATCACCTTGTGCACATGTGTTAGCATATTTTCACAAACATTTTCAAGGGTGTTAGCACTCCACTAGATTCTAAATGCATATGCAATGAGTTAGAGCATCTAGTGGCACTTTGATAACCGCATTTTGATATGAGTTTCACCCCTCTTAATAGTACGGCTATCGATCCTAAATGTGATCCCACTCGCTAAGTGTCTCGATCACTAAAACAAAATGGCTCCTACAATTTTTACCTTTGCCTTGAGCTTTTTGTTTTTCTCTTTCTTCTTTTCCAAGTTTAAGCATTTGATCATCACCACGCCATCACCATCGTCATGATCTTTGCCATTGCTTCATCACTTGGAGTAGTGCTACCTATCTCATAATCACTTTGATAAACTAGGTTAGCACTTAGGGTTTCATCAATTAACCAAAACCAAACTAGATCACTTAGGGTTTCATCAATTAACCAAAACCAAACTAGAGCTTTCACCCACCACTATTGCACACCGAGCGCAAGAAACAAGGTGCCACTGCGCGTAGGCGGCCCTCTGCCTTCCTAGGCAGGACTTGGAAAGGCCCAACTATGGGATCTCTACCCAGGAGAGACCAACAGGTGTCCTAAGTCAATCGGATGGCTCAGGCAAATGCCGAGAGACATGTAAGGAGCAGAGGGATGCCCCATGTGGGCCATGCTGACTCTGTCATGAACGACGAGCACGGATCTTGGTCGGACATATCCGATAGGAGCTCCTCAAACCCTATCACTTGAGTCATCAAGGTAGCTTTACCAACCCCCACTATTTCTTTATATGACCATTCATTCATCTACTGTCATTCATACATGCATACACGCATTCACGCATTCATTCATACAAATCATTCATTCATCCCATACATCTGAAGCATTGCATATGCAGTTAAATGCATCACAACGCTCCGTGTTGCATCACGAAGCGGCAGTTGCCTCATTCAACATGAGCAACGATCGATCGGGGTTTGAAGGCTGGCCCACGAAGGGCTCGAGGCCACCCCGCATCAAACAAAGCCAGGGGAGAAAATGTAGATGAGCCCCGAGCGGCCCTCGCCCAGTCTGCTCCGAAGCAGATAGGGTCATCTCAACCTTCTCATTCGATCCTAAACCTCGAGCCATGCCCACAGAATCTCCATCGAGGGGAGGCCAGTGGGCCACCCGGGTCGGTCTCCAGAACGACCCAAGCATCTGCTGGGACGTGGGTTAAGGAGCAGTGGAATGCCACATGAGGGCTATGTCGACCCCATCATGAACTGGATTTCACTCAAACATGCCCGTTAGCGAGCTCACCGAGAGTGTCACTCGAGCCATCGAGGCAAGCGATGTTAGCTCAGCCCCTCCGATTGCGAAAACCGCAAATGGGGTAATGCACGAAAACTCAAAACGCCTCGGCACGTCCGACGCCTGGATCCGTGACTCCAACTCGCCTGATCCCTCATTACGCCCAGCGCCTGGATCCGTGACTCCAACCCGCCCGATCCCTCGACATGTCCAAAATGCCTTGGCTCATCTAACGCCCGGATCCATGACTCAAACTCGCCTGATCCCTCTTTGCCTCGGTCCGTTCGACGCCCTCGTTGCCTCGGTCCGTCCGACGCCTGGATCCGTGACTCCGACTTGCCTGATCCCTCTTTTGCCTCGGCCCATCCGATGCCCGAATCTGGGACTCCGACTTGCCTGATCCCTCTTTGCCTTGGCCCGTCCGACGCCCACATTGCCTCAGCCCGTCCGATGCCTGGATCCATGACTCCAACTCGCCTGATCCCTCTTTTCCTTGCCCGTCCAACGCCCTCGTTGGCATGGCTCGTTCGACGCTCGGATCCACAACTCCAACTCGCTTGATCCCTCTTTGCCTTGGCCCGTCCGATGCCCTCGTTGCCTCGGCCCATCCAACGCCTAGATCTGTGACTCCAACTCGCCTGATCCCTCTTTTGCCTTGGCCCATCCGATGCCCGGATCCATGACTCTGACTCACCTGATCCCTCTTTGCCTTGGCCCGTCCAACGCCCTCGTTGCCACGGCTCGTCCGACGCTCAGATCCGTGACTCCAACTCGCATGATCCCTCTTTGCCTCGGCCCATCCGACGCCCTCGTTGCCTTAGCCCGTCCGATGCCTGGATCCATGACTCCAACTAGCATGATCCCTCTTTTGGCATGGCCCGTCCTACGCCTAGATCCATGACTCCAACTCACCTGATCCCTCTTGTTCTTGGCCCGTCCGACACCCTCTTTGCCTCGGCCCATCCGATGACCGGATCCATGACTCCAACTCGCCTGATCCCTCGTTGCCTCAGCCCGTCCGACGCCTAGATCCTTGACTCCGACTCGCCTGATCCCTCTTTGCCTTGACACATCCGATGCCCGGATCCATGACTCCGACTCACCTGATCCCTCGTTACCTCGGCCCATCCGACGCCTAGATCCACGACTCCGACTCGCCTGATCCCTCGGCTATCCCTTGGCCCGTCCGACACCTGGATCCATGACTCGCCCAATCCCTCAGCCGCGACCAAACACCTAGGACCACGCTCATGGAAATGATGGGTCAGAAACTAGAAAGAGGAGGCTACGCCCACCAAGGCGCACACACTCACGCCCGCTAAACAAAACCTCCTAGGCGATTCTACTAAATCGCCCAGGGGCTCGGGGGCTACACCCGCGGGTGCGCTCGCGCGCACCCACTGTCAAAACAAACATTAACCCACTATCAAGACAAAAATCCCCCAGACGATTCTACCAGAATCGCCCGGGGGCTCGGGGGCTCCTATCGGGATCATAAACCTAGGGTCCCTCATGGACCTACTTTCCAGCAAAAAGCTCGGCCCAGCGAACGACACGCGACTCCTGGGCTGGCCCAAAAACCTGACGACAGGCCAGAAGGGCAATCCAATCTCCGACCGGAAGGCCTGGCCAAGGAGGAACGACGCCCGCTTCCGACCCTGGCCTGCCTCTCTGACCAGAAGGCCTCACTTCTGACCTTGACCCGCCTCTCCGACCGGAAGGCCTTGTTTCCGACTTCGGCCCGCCTCTCCAACCGAAAGGCCTGGCCAACAACGTTTCGACTCCGACCCGCGTCTCCGACCGAGGATACACCAAACCTCTGCTTACAGCTCTTCTCCGACTAGCGCAGTCGGATCCGACTGGGACCAACCGACCGGGGATGCCTGCTCGGTGAGGACCAGGTTACGGGCGGAGCAGGTAAAATAGGACACTCAAGTCAACCACAATACCGAGGATCGTACCCTGTACACCTATAGTACCGACATGACATGTCAGAAGGGTGCCCTGCAACCCTCTAGGCATGTCAGAACCCAAGCAGTGTTGTGGGTGCCATCAACTCCCATACCATGACAAGCACGGTAAGGCTCCCCCACATGCCTCTGCACACCAACAGTGTTGTAGGCGCCATCATTCGCCCTACATGGAGAACACAGTAAAAACTTCCCACATGCGTCTGACATCAACAGTGTTATGGGCAGCTACCATCATCTTGTACCCAATGGCGTGGGCAACAAGACTTAGTAGCATACGTACTCTCACTCTCTCTCTCACTTGTAAAGGCTGCCCCCTTCATCTATAAAAGGGGATGCGCTCTCTCCCAACAAAGAGGAATCAGTTCACAACTAAAACAACACACACGATCCGAACAACCAAGGATCCCAACGAACAACAGATGTTCGAACACTTAGCGCACAGCGGAGCTCCTGTCACTCTCAGCCCTTCAGACCGGAGTCCGACCGAACCTCTTGCACCCCCCATCTTTCTCCCTTCTGTTTGTAACCCTTACGGTGTTTCGAGTAAATACCAACTAGTAAATTTGTATTTGTTGCACGTTGGGCCCAGATGGTGTGCTAAAAGACACAAGGTTTATACTGGTTTGGGCAGAATGTCCCTACGTCCAGTTTGCTATTGCTGCTCGTGTTATTAGCACTGAAAGGTTCATAGTAGGGGGAACAAACGGTCGAGGGAGGGATATGTCCCAAGTCTCTAATGGAAAGGTTGAAAGGGCGCTAAGAGCTTGGTTGCTGCTCGATTGTGTGTTATGTGATGTGTGGTGTCTTGAATCAATCTGTCCCTTAGTGGGGTGCCATGCCCTCCCTTTTATAGATCAAGGGGGAGCAGGGATTACAGATGGGAGAAAGAGGAAAAACAAGAGGTAGAGAAGGTCCTTCAACGGTGCTGGGTCTTCCTTTTCCTCTAAGCATGCCTGCTGACACGACAGACGGTGCTAGGGATAGCACGTTCGCTGATCCTGATAGGGCCATGCTCTGGCTTCGTTCAGCAAGTGGTCACATCCCATCCCACTCCGGCGGGTGACACGGCGCGCCAGGGTGCCGAGACATGACCCTACGGGGAGCAGATGGTGTAGAGGCCCCACGTTCGTTACTGTAGATGACATGAGTTTCCTCCTAGACCATAGTGGTTGTCATATGTTTCTGTCAGGATTCGTGTCCGAGGGCAAATGCCGGCGCCCATAACACTGTAGGACAAATGTCGGTGCCCACAACACTGTTCGGGCTCTGACATGTCTGGAAGGGCTTAAAGCGCCCGCCTAGTCATATCCTGATGGTACTTTCCTGCAAGCGTGCAGGGTATGATCCTCGGTATTGTGGTTGACTTGAGTGCCCCGCCTTATCTGCATGCATAGTTATGAAGGAGTAGCACATAGACCTCGGGCGAGGTGGAGTCTGCCCTCATACGTCGGGCGAGGCGGAGTCTGCCCCTAGACGTCGGGCGAGGCGGAGTCTGCCCTAGACGTCGAGCGAGGCAGAGTCTGCCCCTGGACATTGGGCAAGGCGGAGCCCAGCCCCTGGACGTCAGGCGAAGCGAAGCTAGCCCCTAGACGTCGGGCGAGGCGGAGCCTGCCCTCGGATGTCGGGCGAGGCGGAGCCAGCCCCTAGACGTCGGGCGAGGCAGAGTCCAGCCCTCGGGGGTCGGGCAAGGCGGAGCCAGCCCTCAGGGGTTGGGCGAGGCGGAGCCAACCTTTGGTCGTTGGGCAAGAAGTGTTGTTGTGTTCTTGTCTGTTCGGAAGCATCAACGTTTGATGGTTATTAGCTCCTCCTCTTTGGGTACCCTAGTATTCGGTCCCCGACAAACCCCATAGTAAACTTCGAGCACCTAGGCTCAGGAATAAAGTCATCGACCGACTCAAACTGGACGTAGGGCACGTTGCCTGAACCAGTATAAACCCTGTGTCATTGAGTGTTAGGCCACATCTGATCACAACGTACGACAAAACTACAAATATTTACGTGTTGGTCACTTTCTACACCGACACATAGATAGACTCATCTTATAAATTTAAACAAAATTTTATTCATAGACTAGTTTATGATCACAAATCAATCTTATAAGTGCCAAAGTCTTAATCTAATACCATACTAGAGTATGATGACGCTATTAGAGCCTCTAGAGATGTAGAAGTCAGTGCAGATGACGTAGGTTCACCGACTGAGGGCTTAGCTGCCTGGCCTCTATCAATGAACAGAAGATGGCACCGAGTAGCCGCGGCCTTCTAGACGCCACCGGATTTGCCCTAGATGTGGTGTGATTCATCCAAAGCCCTCCCGTAGATTGGTTTAGTGTTGTGTTTTATGTGGTGCTGACGCCCGGGGCGTCACCCCTCATATATATATAGCACTATGGGCTAAGGGGCCACACCCTAGATTACTTAGGGTTGTTGCTGATCACGACAAGGTTAGACTTTAAATCAATATTGTAACTAAACTTGGGATTAGCCAAGATCACCTTCCGACATATGCCTCTCTATCCAAAAATAACTACTCCCTTCATCCCATAATACTTCACGTTTTAGACTCTCTCACGTAGATCAATACAGAAGATAAAAGACCAAAATGCATCTAAAAAGTAGAGATAGAGGTGTATTGGGAAAGGTGCATTGGGAAGTGAGAAGGTCAAGTATTTCGGGACAAAATTTAAATGCTATAAGATTATCTGTTTTGGGACGGAGGGAGTACACATCTCGTTTTTCAAGGAGTCAAACATTTTTAAGTTTGGCTAGATTTATAGAAAATATTATCAACATTTGTATCTCCTAATATATTTATTATGAAAACATATTCCATTATTAATCTAGTGATACTTATTACACATTATAATTATTACTATTTTTTGTATATGTATAGTCAGTCACATTTTAAAAAGTGACTTTTCAAAAGGTGAGATGTACATTTATTTTGAGACTCAAAGAGTACATATTAATAGTCGCCTTCCCCTTCAATTGCAATAGATATAAGTCCATCTACGTCTATCATATTCAAACTTCAACTTAACTATCAATATCTAAATCTAAAATGTTATAATTGATAGTCAATGTTTAAAAGTTTGATGTAGGACAATGAACTTATATTTCTAAATGGAGGAAGTACCTAATAACATTGTGCATATCAAAAACTGGTCGATAGCGCAGCGCCAGCGTCCGACGGTCACCAGAAAGGTTCTAGAGAGGAGTTTGGGGCATCGGACTGGTCTGATGACCAGCGTTGGACTGTCCGACGGGTGTGTCAACGGTCGGCTTCCAATGGCTAGTTCAATGGTCATCTTGGGAAGGGCATCGGACTCTGACATAGTTAGTCCGATGGTCAGTGTCAGGCCGTCCAATGCATATGTAGAAAGTGTGTACTAGTTCCCAACGGCTCTATTAATTGGGGAGGCTATTTATACCCCATGGCCAGCCATTTGGATTGTGTTGGAGTATGCTGAAGATATAGGAGTGTTGAGCCACCCAACCAAGTGCTCTAACCGCCACAAAAGCTTAAGAGAAGATTAGGTGATTAGTGTAGGTGCTTTACGAAGTGTTTAGATTAGTTAGAACCACTTAATTGCACTTGGGCTTCGTTTAGGCCTAGTGTTTAGTGAGGTTTGCATGCCTCTTGCTCATAAGGTGCTTGCGCGCACCGGTGTTGTACTCGAAGGACTTGTAGTCTTGCGAGACCATACCAACCGCGTTTATGGTGTGGCCGCCACCGTGTACCGGAGGGAACGAGGCTCGCGACCGTTTGGCCGGAAGCTCGCGTCCGGGAGAAGTTGTCTCAGAGACCCACTTGCATGTGGGGAAGTCCCAGTGGCTATCCACAGAGTTACCCGACCGAGAGCATGGCTCACAGAGTTACACGAGGACTAGGGGGAGCTTGTGTGCTTCTCGATATCTCGATAAAAATATCGACGGCGTCGAATGAGAGTTTGCATCTCTATCGCCCTTTGCCTTCCACATTTACATTGTGTACCATGGTTGTATGCTTTACCTTGCTAGCTTAGTTGATTGGCTAGTTGATAGGATTAAAACCTAGGTTGTATAACTCTTTTACGGTAGAGATAGTAGCACACCTAGCAAAACCTTAGTTGCATATCTAGATAGTTTACTTCTTGCATAGATTTTGACTAGGTTGTTTTAGGGCATAGTTAGAAATAAATTTTAAATTGCCTAATTCACCCCCTCTCCCTCTTAGGCGTCACGGTCCCTGCACCTAGCAATGAAGAAATCAACAAAAACGATGAAGATGTTGCTTCAGTAAGCTCACTTTTGTCAGCTATTTAGTCGCATCTAATTGAGGACTACAGTAGCTAGTTAGGAGAAAAAAAGGACTCGGGGCATGGTATGGTATTGGTATGTGCATACATCACATGTATATATATTCACATGAATGTTGGTGTTGTTTGCAGCTTGTACATATGACACGAGGACAATATGAACTGCAAGTTACGTAAAGGTGCACTAAAAATGAATGTGATGGATCTTTCTACTACTCCTGCTGCTGCGGGTTCTGGTAGTTTAATAGCAAGTGCTCTTGTTAGTAGGGCACTACGGAACCAGGAGCTTTGCCGAGTGCCAGGGGCACTCGACAAAGTCCCAAAAACATTCGGCAAAGGGTTTGCCGAGTGTAACACTCGGCAAACGACACTCGGTGTAGGTTTTAACGGCAAAGAGTTGTTTGCCGAGTGTCAATCGTCGGGCACCCGGTAAAGACTTTATCGAGTGTCCAAAAAACACTCGGCAAATATTTTTCCAAAAAAAATAAAAAAACAGCACCACCACGCCAGCCCCTCCACCAACAGCGCCGCCGCCATCGCTGGCGAGCTCATCGCCTCCTCGCGCTCGACTGGCTCGCGCAGCTCCGGCGAGCTCACCACCACCACCACGCCTCCCGCCGACGCCACGCCACCACCAGCACCACGCCGCCACCGGGAGAGAGAGGGGAGCGGCAACGGCCGGATCCGGGGAGGAGGAGGAGGGGAGGGGCGGCGCCCGGATCCGGAGAGGGAGGGGAGGGTGGGGGCGCGCCGGAGAGGGAGGGGAGGGGCGTGACGGAGGAGGGGAGGGAGGGGAGCGGCGCGGCGGCGCCGGAGAGAGGGCGCGGGCGGGCGGATCTGGGGAGGAGGCAGGGGAGGAGGGAGGGGAGCTGAGGGCCGGGCGGATCTAGTGAGGGGAGGGGGGCGCGCCGGAGATGGAGGGGAGGGGCGCGCCGGGCCAGAAAGGGAGGAGGGGAGGGAGGGGAGGGGAGGGGCACTCGGCGGGGAAGAAGAAGGGGGAGGGGAGGGGCGTCCGCTGGGGCCGGTTAATTAAGTAGGTTTTTGTCTTTGCCGAGTGTCCTAGATCTAGGCACTCGGCAAAGTTTTTTTATTTTTTTTTCTTCTCATTCTTTCCCAGAATTTTTTTTTACTTCTTTGCCGAGTGTCCTAGATCTGGGCACTTGGCAAAGTTTTTTTTATTTTTTTTCTTCTCCTTCTTTCCCAGAAAAAAAAATTACTTCTTTGCCGAGTGCAAAAAAGAAAACACTCGGCAAACCCCCTCTTTGCCAAGTGTTTTTTTTTTTTGACACTCGGCAAACCTCCTCTTTGCCGAGTGTTTTTTTTTGCCGAGTGTTTTTAGCGCAACACTCAGCAAAGAATTTGTTTACCGAGTGTCTGAGAGAATATGCTCGGCAAATATAAAAACACTCGGCAAGTTTGACGTTTCGTGGGGGAGTGCGACCATGAGAGGACAAGTACAAGGAACCAAACCCTTCCTGGGCCGAGAAGAGGCCAGCTGCAGCTGCTGCTGTTAGTAGATGCACTACTAGTGCGGTGTTAGCTCGGTCGGCAAAGCAAAGCCAGATTATGTATATATCAGTCAGCCAACCCAATTCATCAAACGAATGAAAGGGACTCTTGTGATGTGTACCTCAACTGAAGGTAAAAATGGAATGCAACGAGTTAAATTAAATAAATACATCGGAGGGAAATCACAGAGAACTCCCGCAGCAGTAGACAGTGTGGTGTTGCAAATTTCCTACCGCAGCTGTAGCCTTGGCGAACAAGGCTTCCCTACCTAAAATAAAAAACGACATGGCAGCTGCAAACGCAGCACCTCCCAAAGGCCATTATAAGCATGCGCTGCCCTGTCATTCCATGCACACTGGACACTGCCAGAGTCTCTTCCCCCCCTCCTCTGTACATCGCCCATCTCTGAAGTCTCTGAATCCGATCTACAGAGGCAACAAGGCATGGCGATGCCGTGCCGTCTCGTCCGGCTTCTCCTGACGGCCAGCTGCATCCTGCTTCAGGCCCTTGGCGCCCACGCCATTACCCGCCATTACAAGTTCAACGTGAGGACCACATGCATCCCACAGCTTTTTTTTTTTTTTTGCGAGCAAAGAGAGAGCTTCAATTAGCTAGGCAAAATGTTTGTACAATCGACATTGAGGGCTTCTTCAACACACGCAGGTGCGCGCCCCCACCATGTCTCTTCCGAATTTGTATTGCTAGCTAAACTAGCTAAAGTATTTCTACTTGATTACTATCTCTCTCTTTACTTGGGATATCTTCCACCCGTAGAGTAGGCGAGTGAGGCCTTTTGCCTCATCTATAATGAAGCCAATGTCCGACCTATCTCTCGTATCGCTTCTCATATGGCCGAGTAGATACGGGCGCTCCTTTTGCCTCATCTATAATTAATGAAGCCAATGATTCGGGATAGCCCTCCTTGTACAGCCCTCCGCAGGCCTTCAACACATGCAAGGGCTTCCACCTCCGGCGCACTGCTGCATCTGCTAAATGATCGCCAGGCCGAGAAGACGACCCGACCTTCACTTTCGCGTCCGACAGCTTAGGCTGTGTTTAGTTCGCGAAATGAAAATTTTTGAATGTCACATCGGATGTTTTGGGATGTCGGAAGGAGTTTTTGGATACTAATAAAAAAAACTAATTATATAGCTCGCCTGGAAACTGCGAGACGAATTTATTAAGCCTAATTAATCCATCATTAGCGCATATTAGTTGCTGTAGCACTTATGGCTAATCATGGACTAGTTAGTCTTAAAACATTCATCTCGCGATTTCCAACCAAACTGTGCAATTAGTTTTTTTTCGTCTATATTTAATACTCCATGCATGTGCCGCAAGATTCGATGTGATAGTTTGGGGTCAAAATTTTTGGAAACTAAACCAGGCCTTAGCTTACCATCATCACTTTCTTGTGCTGCACACAGAACTTCCGCATGTTATTGATAATATATGAAAGCAGTACCACACAACACTAGTTATGTTACCTCACATGCATGCAATGGTCATCAGCCAGTTTACCACCACCGAGGGTACAGGGCTTCTCCGTTGGTATTGCAGAAACTTCCGACAATAGTCAAGCCATTCCATATTGCACAACTTAAGGTTGATCAGGACAAGAAAATTGCTTCCATAGCGAAAACATGAGAGCACATCACCAGCCAGGCAGCGACAGATCATCTCACTGATAGCATAGTTTGACTTTTTGTACAGGTGGTTAAGAGGAACATGACACGGCTTTGGTCGACCAAGCCCATCCTCACTATGAATGGCAAGTTCCCAGGACCAACCCTTTATGCAAGAGAGGGCGATAATGTTCTTGTCAAGGTCGTCAACCATGCAACTCACAATGTCACCATCCACTGGTAAGCAGCCCATGTTCACTCCGTGGCTCGATCACAAATTTGTAAAGAATTTTTTTTCTGCAGGACAGTACTCCCGTGAAATTGGATGTGGGACAATGAAATTTATTTTCCACGCTGTAGGACACTAATTTATTTGCTGTAGGACACCACCCAGTATACCTGGAGCAAAGAAAAAAAATACAGTGTCCCGCAGCCAATACCACAAACGACCACCTTCACCCCTTGAAATGAATATCTCTGCTCTGTTTTCTACAACCAACCAAAAGGAAAAAGTCATATCCGTTAAAGTAGTACAAACATAAAACGGCAAAAAAATGTACAAACATAGCGCTATACCTGCATTTCCCTTAATCGAAGATGCATCCATTTCTTTCAATGACAAACAAAAATGATCTAGTTGTTGCTCACATCTATGCAACATACACATGTATATCTTGCTAATTAGGTCATATATAACAATTAAGAATGAAAGCAGGCCGGCATTACATATAGTTGTATAAAGGCAACTCAGCAGTTCCTTTTTTTTCCTACAGCTCGAGTTATTCCTTGCCTGATGATTGATGAATGTGCACCGTTAATTAACTAAATTAATAAAGCTTCCCTTTTCGAAAAAAAAAAATCTGTGGTAACTGCATCCACATCTATCCTTCTCCACCTAAAGCATGGCTGGTTGCAGGGATCCCCTCCGTCAGATGCTCAGCACTTTTCTCATCTGAATAATTTCCGCATCTCTTCCTTCCTGCGCTCATGTTATTTTGGTCTAGGTGTACATAATAATTTCCGTACCTTCACCTTTCTCAATGGCACCCATGCATACATGGTGTCGCAAGGAAGCAGAGCATTCGGGTTGTGATCTGCTCTGATCGGTTAAGTTTTCCTTCCTTGCAAAGCAGAGCATCTGTGTATACGATATACTGGTGCAAAGCAGAACATCTGCAGAGAGGATATGGAGGTGTTGGCAGGGGTCGGAAAAAGCAGAGGACAAACATGCTTTGACTGTGTTTGTCTGCTTGCGTTGGGGTTTATATTACACAGAATTTAATTCATCAACACACCTTCGTTCGTTATAAATCTTAGTCAGACCCAAGTCCCAACCTCCATTATTACCCAACGTTTCCTGAAGAACGCTGTTGTCATTGTTCCTGCCTAATTCATTGACTCCCAGAGGCTACCAATGATGCTGGTGACACTCACTTTGAGGGTTACCCAACGTTTCCTGAAGAACGCTGTTGTCATTGTTCCTGCCTAATTCATTGACTCCCAGAGGCTACCAATGATGCTGGTGACACTCACTTTGATGGTGAGGACTTTGACAACCGAACGGTGAACCACTTGTCCAAGAGTTGAAGAGGAAGAACAAGAAGGATATCACTGGCAACCCCAGGGCTCTCAGGAGGCTGCTGAGGACATCTTGTGAGAGGGCGAAGAAGAACCTGTCCTCCATGGCGCAGACCACCATTAAGATTGGCACACTGTGTGAGGGCATTGAGTTCTACTCCACTATCACCCGTGCCAGGTTTGAGGAATGCTATGGAGCTTGTTGAGAAGTGCCTCACCGATGCAAAGATGGACAAGAGTTATGTGCATGATGCTGTCCTTGTTGGTGGTTCCACTAGAATTCCAAAGGTGCAGCAATTTCTTCAGGACTTCTTCAATAGTAAAGACCTGGGCAAGAGCATCAACCCAGATGACGTTGTTGCCTACGGTGCTGCTGTCCAGGTTGCCATTTAAGTGGTGAGTGTTAGCTAAATTGTTGCACAATATATATGTAATCGTAGTCCGTTAAGAGTCTGTCATAGTCAGGTCAGGAGGGCGTGATCGTAGGCGTGCTCGATCACGGCTCATCCGGTTGAGTCCGATAGACTCACGCAATGTCGTCCAGAGCGCACGTAGCACACGCCGCGGAGCAACGGCATTGCAATCTTTGTGCGATGTGGCGTGGGGGGTTTGGAGCCTGTAAACCTCGAGCAAGTCTATAAATACAAGGAACACAAGGCTGTATAAGCTGCGGTTGGTTGCAGCGTCATAATCAAGCGCGATCTTGAGTTTTGCATCTCTGAGGGTTTATCTCACCATGATCACCATCGGGTCTGGCGACGCTAACGACGTTCTGGAGCTTGTCTAGCTCCAACAACTGGTATTGAAGCCGGTGAGGCAACGTTTGGCGGCAGAGAGACGATGAGGAAGGTGCTGGGTGGACGAATCCATCAAGTCCAAGATCCAGAAGACGTGAACATCGACATCCGTCGACATAGGCAGCAGTGGCGAGAAGGAGAAGGAGACCATGGAGCGTGCGTGGAATCAAGCGTTAGGCAACCTTGTCTGGCCGATGCTATCTCTCACGAACTATCAAGAGTGGTCCGCTCAGGTGCAATGCAATCTTGAAGCTATGTATCTGTGGGACGCGATCGAGAGCGACAAGGTCGAACGGCGACGTGATCGGCTTGCGCTCGGCGCCATGATCCGTGGCATGCCACCTGAGATGCACTCCATGTTGCTGATAAGAAGTCGGCGAAGGAGGCATGGGAGGCTATCAAATCGATGCGTCTGGGGGCAGAACGAGTCAAGGAGGTCAATGCACAGAAGCTGCTCGCAGAGTTTGAGTCAATTTCGTTCAAACCAGGAGAAACGATTGACGACTTCGCTGTTCGGATCGGAAAGTTGGCTACCGATCTAAAAGGCCTTGGTGATGAGAGCGTGGATGACACGCGGGTCGTGAAGAAGTTTCTCAGAGTCGTGCCTCCACGCTACAACCAGGTGGCGGTCACGATTGAGATGTTTTGTGATCTGAAGACGCTATATGTAGAAGAACTTGTTGGTCGTCTCAGGGCAGCCGAGGACAGGTTCGAACCCATGACGGATCAAGTCACTGACAAGGCAAAGCCCGCCCTTCTTCTCACGGAGGATGAGTGGATGGCGAGAAACAAAAGTCGCATGGTGTGGTCGGAGTCATCCTCTCAGGGCGGCAAAGGTGGAGGCCACTATGTGAAGAAGAACAAGAGCGGAGCGCGTAGTGGTGGCGGCAAGAATGACCGTGACAAGCGCGACCCCGGCTGTCACCCGTCGTCGGGAACACCCCGACGCAATGGGAGGTGCAAGAAGTGTGGAGTGTTTGGGCATTGGGCGAAAGAATGCCTAAACAAGAAATCTGCAAAAGAAGACCATGAAGAGGCTGCACACCATGTTAGTGGAGACACGGACAAGAACCCGGCACTGCTCGTTGCGCAGGTGTGCAATGTACTGTGCACGCCAAGCACGAGTGGTTCAGGCCTGTTCCTGAATCAGGAACGGGTGTTCCCGGTGAAGCATGTCGTGGGCTCATGGGTGCTTGATACAGGCGCCACCAATCACATGACAGGGTGTAGAGCGTCCTTGGCAAATCTGGATGAATCTGTACGCGGAGCAGTGAGATTCGGAGATGGCTCGACCGTAGAGATCTGCGGTGTCGACGCGGTGACCATGGCCGGCAGGAATCAGGAGCACCGCGTACTCACTGAGGTTTATTTTATCCCTTCTTTAAGATGCAATATAGTGAGTCTTGGTCAACTAGAGGAGGTTGGGTGTCGGGTAGAAATTGACAAAGGCATTATAGAAGTGTTCGAGCAGGAACAACTTGGGGTTACTCGCTCAGTTGTGGTTTGGGCAGAGAGAAGAAATTGCTTGTATGTGATGAAAGTCAATTTGACGTCACCTGTGTGCCTGCTGACCAAGATGGAAGAAGAAGCATGGCATTGGCATGCTCGCTTTGGGCATCTAAATTTCATAGCACTCCGTGACCTTGGCGTTAAGGAGATGGTGGAAGGGTTGCCATTGATCAGGAAGGTGGAACAGGTGTGTGACGGGTGTGCGCTCGGCAAGCAACACCGAACTCCTTTCCCTCAGGCTTCAGCGTGGCGTGCATCACAGGGGCTCGAGCTGGTGCACATAGATTTATGTGGGCAAATTACACCGCCCACACCAGGAGGAAAATCCTACTTCATGCTCATCGTGGACGATCATACACGGTACATGTGGGTTGAGCTGCTGGGTGTAAAAGTGAAGCACTCGCCTGTTTCAAAAGGTTCAGAGCAGCAGCAGAACTAGAGTCAGGCCGTCGCCTGAAGGCACTCAGGACAGATCGTGGAGGAGAGTTCAATTCAGGAGCATTTGTGGTATTCTGCAGTGAGAATGGGATCAAGCACAATACCACCACCCCGTATACTCCGCAACAAAACGGGGTTGTGGAAAGGAGAAACCAAACAGTGGTCGAGATGGCACGTTGTCTGCTGAAGAGTATGAATGTGCCGTCCTGATTATGGGGTGAGGCCGTCAGAACGACTGTACATATTCTGAATCGATCTCCAATGAAAAGTCTGAGAGGGCAGACTCCTTTTGAAGCATGGTTTGGGAGGAAACCAGGGGTCAAACACCTGAGAACATTTGGGTGTGTTGCTTATGCTAAGCTGATCGGCCCCGGGGTAAGCAAGCTGACTGACAGAGCTGTTCCACGAGTTTTTCTCGGGTATGAACCGGGGACAAAGGGTTATCGTATTTATGATCCGGTGAAAGACAAGCTTATGGTGACGCGGGATGTCGTGTTCGATGAAGCAAAGTCATGGAATTGGGAAGGGAATGACAGCAGGGCAAATGGAGGAACGACTGAAACGCCTGATATGTTTCAGGTTCATTGGGAGGATACTGTTCCTCGTCCGACAACAGCCGCTGAAGCATCTGAAAATGTTGAACCTGACGCTGTTGAACTGGGGTCGCCTGCTACGTCAATTCCATCGTCCGGGGGTGCGTCCAACTCACATCCACACACTCCCAGTTCCATCCCTGGTGCACCGATGGTGCAATGGGCGACTCCGCCCACCGGTCAGTCTGTTGACTCTGATGGCGCTCCACTGCGATATCGAACCATACCGAATTTGCTGGAAACTACAGAAGAGTTACATGATTTCGAGTATAGTGGCATCTGTCTTGTTGCAGCTGAGGAACCAAGATCAGTTGAAGAGGCATTGGCCGAGCAGTGTTGGAGACATGCCATGCAAGCAGAGATGCAGGCGATAGAAGCTAATCAGACCTAGGATGTCAGTGTGTTGCCACCCAAACACAAGGCAATTGGCCTTAAATGGGTTTTCAAGATCAAGAAAGACCCTGATGGGAATATAGTCAAATACAAAGCTCGTTTGGTTGCCAAAGGGTATGCTCAACGTTTTGGTGTTGATTTTGAGGAGGTGTTCGCTCCCGTTGCCAGGATTGAGACTGTACGAGTACTGTTGGCACTAGCAGCACAAGGAGGTTGGGAAGTTCACCATATGGACGTCAAATCTGCATTCTTGAATGGTGAACTGTCTGAAACCGTGTATGTGCAACAGCCTCTAGGTTTTGTAGTCGGCAATGGAGACAAGGTCCTCAAGTTAAGAAAAACACTTTATGGGTTGAAGCAGGCGTCGAGGGCGTGGAATGCAAAACTTGACAGAGAATTGTTGGCTCTGGGTTTTGTCAGAAGCAAGATGGATCATGCTGTCTATAGGAGAAGCAACAGGAACTCATTTTTGCTTGTTGGAGTTTATGTCGACGATTTGATCATCTCTGGACCAGATGTGAAAGACATCAACGTTTTCAAGAATGAGATGAAGAAAAAATTTAGCATGAGTGATTTGGGGCTTCTAAGTTATTATTTGGGAATTGAAGTAAAGCAAGATGCAAATGGCATCACTTTGTGTCAAAGTTCCTATGCTGTCAAGATACTAGAAGCTGCTGGCATGAGAGATTGCAACTCATGTGAGACTCCTATGGAGTGTCGACTGAAACTCAGAAAGCTGAAAGATGGAGAACCTGTGAAACCAACAGAGTATAGGAGTATAATAGGGAGCCTAAGGTACATCATCAACACTAGGCCTGACCTAGCTTATGCCGTAGGTGTTGTGAGTAGGTACATGGAGGCACCTGGAAAAGAACACTGGGCTGCTGTGAAACACATTTTGAGATACTTGAAGGGTACTCTCGGATATGGCTGCAAGTATGATAAAGGTGCTAAACTGAAACCAATTCTAGTTGGATACAGTGATAGTGACTTCGCAGGAGATGTCGAAGATAGGAAGAGCACAACAGGCATTGGCTATTTCCTTGGGAGTAGTCTTGTTACCTGGGCATCACAGAAGCAAAGGATTGTTGCCTTATCTTCGTGTGAAGCCGAGTACGTGGCAGCAGCAGCAGCAGCGTGTCAAGGCATTTGGCTGAACCGACTGATTGCAGACATGTTGGGGACTAAGGAGATGACAGTGAAGCTACTCATGGATAATATGTCCGCGATAGCACTCAGCAAGAATCCCGTGCATCACGACCGCAGTAAACACATTGATACGAGGTATCATTTTCTGCGTGAATGCATAGAAGAAGGCAAGGTGGAAGTTGATTATGTTGGCACTGAAGAACAGCTCGCCGATCTCTTCACCAAAGCGCTGGGACGAGTCAAGTTCGTGGAGCAGAGGAGTGCTTTAGGTGTCGTCAAAGTGCATCAAGTTTAGGGGGTGTTTTGTTAGCTAAATTGTTGCACAATATATATGTAATCGTAGTCCGTTAAGAGTCTGTGATAGTCAGGTCAGGAGGGCGTGATTGTAGGTGTGCTCGATCACGGCTCATCCGGTTGAGTCCGATAGACTCACGCCATGTCGTCCAGAGCACACGTAGCGCACGCCGCGGAACAACTGCGTTGCGATCTTTGTGCGATGTGGCGTGGGGGGTTTGGAGTCTGTAAACCTCGAGCAAGTCTATAAATACAAGGAACACAAGGCCGTATAAGCTGCGGTTGGTTGCAGCGTCATAAACAAGCGCGATCTTGAGTTTTGCATCTCTGAGGATTTATCTCGCCGTGATCACCATCGGGTCCGGCGACGCTAACGGCATTCTGGAGCTTGTCTAGCTCCAACAGTGAGGGCAGTAAGAAGGTTCACGACCTCTTGCTGTAAGATGTTACTTCACTTTCTCTTGGTCTGGAGACGGCTGGAGGTGTCATGACCATTCTGATCACGAGGAACACCAGCATCCCCACCAAGAAGGACCAGGACCCGGGAAAACAACAGTTTGAGCTTCTGGCATCCCTTCTGCACCCACGGGCGTCGCTCAGATCACAGTTTGCTTTGATATTGATGCTAATGGTATCGATCTTGAACATCTCTGCTGAGGACAAGGCGACTGGCCAGAAGAACAATAACACTGTCACAAACGAGAAGGAAGGTTGACCAAGGAGATTGAGAAGATGGTCTAGGATGCTGAGAAGTACAAGTCTGAGGATGAGGAGCGCTCGAGAATTATGCCTACAATATGTATAACACCATCAAGGATGAGAAGATCACCGCCACGCTTGACGCAACTGACAAGAAGATTGAGGATGCAGATGATGGTGCCATCCAGTGGCTTGATGACAACCAGCTTTCTGAAGCAGATGAATTTGTGGACAAGATGAAGGACCTGGAGGGCATCTGCCACCCTATCATCGCCAAGATGTACCAGGGTGCTGGTGCTGACATGGCTGGTGGCATCGACGAGGATGCACCATCAGGAGGCAGTGGTGCAGGCCCAAATATCTAGGTGGTCGACTAAGTGTGAAGAATAATGGTTGTTGCTTTCAGCTAGCCTGCACTATCTCTTCTATTGTGCTAGTGGTTCATTGTTGGATCCATGGATTGTAGCACTGCTGTTTCGAGATACCTTTTGGCTTTGATGGATTGAACTAAAATCATAACGATGGGCTAGTTGATGGTTACTTCTCTGCGTGCATATTTCATCTTTTTACATTCTGTTTCATTCCTGTGCAATTTCCGTGATTTTGAATGGCTTGGTCGGTTTGTGTTGCTAGCTATTTCAGAGTACTCTTCTGTCTGTTTTGGCATTTTTTTTTGAAGAAACTGGAGGGGCTGGGAGCTCCTACAGAGTACTCTTCTGTCTGTTTTGGCATTTTTCTGCATGACAATGTTAAAATCAGGTGGGGAACGCGTCCCCAGTTGACCTTCAAAAGAAATTTTCCTGCTTCTGTGTGCTTATTAGCACAATTGTCTAGGAGGGGGAAAGCATTCTCCGGAAAGATGGTGCAATTCCAGTGTTCTCTTCTGATGTGAAAATATACGTGTACTATGATTGCATATCTCTTTCTTCTACAGTTACTCTGTTGCTCCATTGCCTGTTGATTTCTTAAAGACTGTCTGAATTATCATGACGGACTGGTGAGATCATTATTTGTCAGACTTTTGCTTCTTTCATTCATGTACACTGTACACAATTTTGTGCTACATTTCTGTGCTTGTGCCTGGTTTGGCCAGCGTGCACTGCTTGTGTTCCTTGTCCTGATTGTAGTCAAGTTTGATGGTTTGACCCTATCATCCGTAAGATTTCATCAGCATTGTTATCTGGTGTAAAGTTCATGAGCTATGATGTAATCTTCTATGCATTTCTTGTAGCGTTAAGAACTTTGGCAAATCTTTTTATGCTAGTATGGTAATGGACTAATGGTAATGCTTCAGAGAGAGTCCATCTAAGCGGAAACCTTTTTTTGTTGTTGAATTTTAGTCATATACTGCATTGCAAGTATTGACATCTCGAACACAATTCTCCAGCATATATTGCTTAGCAACCAACACTTAACATGAGTCTTAGATTAACATCCGAATTATCTTGAAGAAATCAAATCATGCAACTCAGCCGAATGAGTTACAAATATAGGTGATAATAAACATACATGTGCGAGATTGAAAGAGGGAAAATGTGTTCAAAAACACTTTTTTTTTCTAAGACAACTGATTGTTAACAATTGTGGATGTCTTCTTGTCTTGCTGTATCAACACAGTTTAATCACCATATCGAATGTTGCCTCTGGCTGTGCGTGTCTGTGGTGGAATGAAAGCTTTTCCTCCTGCTATTCACACAAGTAATTGATCGTATCAGTGATTGATGCATGGAGGTTAGACTACTCTGTAATGTAACGAACTTAGAGCACAAGCAACAGCTACTAATCTGAAAACTGACTGAGCCCAGTGAAAAGAATGCAAATTATTACCTGTATGCATGAGCTACCTTCGATGCAGCTTGTATTGCGCGGTCCTCAGCCTTCACCTCGATCAATATTAATCTGAACTTGCATATCTCAATCTCTGATGCAGACAATGTTGTGTTTTCTAATGTGGCTAATCTTGTTCCATTCAGAGCTACCAGGTGACAAGGAGGATTCACGTAGCTTCTTATTGCAAGCCAAATCAAGATACCTTGGGTTCACAGCTCGCAGGTATTCTGGAAGCATGTCCATGGTGGTGTCCTCCAGTACAAGGCTGTCGAGTGCTGGGACATCTTCTAGAACCTCCAGCATTGTGCAGCGAACGATCATAATCTTTTGCAACATGGGAAGGCTGCTGATGCTCTTCAGCTCAGGGCAGTCAAACACATCAAGTTTCACTACTGAAGGGAATTTCTCCACATGTGTCAGGCTGGTGAGCTTGTACAGGTCTAGTTTTCTAAGAGCATGCCTCTTGCTGCTGGCGAGGCCTGGTGGAAGACAACTCAGCTTGCAGTTTCTGATCAAGAGTTTCTCCAGACAAGGCATGGCTATGCCAGTTTCCACATCAATATGCTCCTCACGGTCATTCCATTCCCATTCTTCCCACTCACATAGCCCAACCAGATATAGCTCTCTCAGTTTCGGAAACAGTGCAGATGTAGTGGTAGTGGAAACTTCAGCTGCCAAGGTGGATGACGCCATGAATTGGGGGCCAACACGCTTGATGGCTGGTGCATCTATGATGTTCAGTAATTCCAAACATGGGAGGCAGCATAGACCATCAGGAAGCTGGGTGCAGCAAGGCAGGTTCTCTAGCCTCAAATACCTCAGGCTCTTAAAGTCCGCCGATTTTGGAGCACACATCCAGTTTGGTAGCTGGCGACTAAGGTATCCTCCTATCACATGAAGATTCTCTAGGCAAGTTGGAGGGCAGAGCTTTTCCAATACCTCCTCGGTCACACTCTGTTGTGGCTGCTGCTCTGCCTCACCACCGCCTATCCCTATTGTATGTGCACTTGCACTATAGTTCAACTCTAGATACCCAAGGTGGCGTTTGCTGCTAATCATGTCCTTCTCAGGAGCCCCGGGCGCCTTCTGGAGCGGCCCGACAAGGTCCAGACCCTAGACCGCGAAAGGCCATGTGATGGGGATCGTCTGTAGCGCTTGGGCTGGCAGGTGAGTTTGCCGAGCGTAGTACTGGCATCCTTCGCAGGAGCATACTACCTCGGTGGCGTCGGACAGAGCGGTCGACCAATAGAAACCTTGCCAGAACGCGTTCCCGACAAGGGTGCGTGGTGCAGCGTGGTGGCCACATGAGCCCCCGTGGATGTCTCGTAGCAGCTTTCTTCCTTGCTCTGGTGGAATGCAGCGCTTGTAGGACTCCAGTGGGGCTCCGCCTATAGAGTTCTTGCTCCAGCAAGACAAAGGACTTGACCCAGTGTGCGAGGCGTAGGGCTTCGGTCCTATCAGAGGGGAGTGCACCTCGGAGTAGGTAGTCAAGATATGGGATTTTCCAGTCCGGCAAGGGATCGTCCCTTGCGGCCAGGTCTTCATCGATTTCCATGACCTCGAGGTCGGTGGGGGCTAGGGCCGGGCCAGCCACCGAGGCTGACTCGGGCGGCTTGTTGCCGTCCTGTTCCGATCCTGGGTAAGCGACCGAGGGCTTATACAGGTCATTGGCGAAGACGCTGTCGGGAGGCGGCTCCTGGGCGGACACCAGTTTCGCGAGCTTGTTCGCTGCCTGGTTGAAGCGTCTTGCGATGTGGTTGAGCTCTAGGTCTTCGAACTTGTCTTCTAGACGGCTGACCATCTGGCAGTATGCCACCATCTTGGGGTTGTGACAGCTCGACTCCTTTATGACTTGATCCACAATCAACTAGGAGTCGCCTAGGACGTCAAGCCTTCGGATCCCGATCTCGGTGGCAATGTGTAGTCCATTGACAAGTGCCTCATACTCAGCCACGTTGTTAGATGCAGGAAAATGAATTCGGATCATATACCTCATGCAGACGCCGAGGGGGAGATGAAGACGAGCCCCGCTCCCACCCCCATTTTCATCAGCGACCCACCGAAGTACATCGTCTAGTACTCTTGTTCCATTGGGGCCGGCGGGGTCCCGGTCTCGGTCGACTCTGCCACGAAGTCAGCTAGCACTTGCGATTTGATGGCCTTTTGTGGGGCATAGGCGATGCCTTCCTCGATGAGTTCGAGGGCCCCCAAGAGGGAATGCAGACACGATCGTGACCGGATGTGAGTCGAAGTAGTGGCACAGCTTCCTCGGGCGATGAGGATGGCGTACAGGAGCTTTTGGCTCTGGGAGTAGCGTGTCTTGGTGTCGAACAAGACCTCGCTGATGAAGTAGACTGGACGTTGGACCTTGAGGGCATGACCTTCCTCCTGTAGCTCTACGACAAGGGCGGCGCTCACCACCTGTGTGGTGGCCGCGACGTACAAGAGGAGCTATTCCCCTTCGGTTGGGGGCACCAGGACCAAGGCCCTTGTCAGAAGCGCCTTGAGCCTCCTGGGCCTCGGGAGTCCATGTGAATCGCTCAGTCTTTTCCAGGAGCCGATAGAGGGGCATTCCTTGTTTGCCGAGGCATGAGATGAAGCAGCTTAGCGCCGCAAGGCATCCTGTAACTCGTTGCACCCCTTTTAGATTTCGAATCGGACCCATGTTGGTGATGGCCGAAATTTTCTTTGGATTGGCTTCGATGCCACGCTCAGAGACGATGAAGCCGTGCAACATGCCCCTCGGGACCCTAGTTTGATGTTCTTGGCTCGGTGGGCCTGAAAGGCCAGATTGAGGTCAGCCACTAAGTTATCAGCTCGCCTGGTTTTGACTACGATGTCATTCTATGTAAGCCTCAACAGTTCAGCCCGATGAGGTCCCCAAAAACTGGCGACCATACACTGCTGGTATGTGGCCCCTGCGTTCTTGAGGCCAAAAGGCATGGTTACATAGTAGTAAGTCCCAAAGGGGTAATGAAGGAAGTCATGAGCTGGTCGGACCCTTTCATTGAAATCTGATGGTAGCAAGAATAAGCATCGAGAAATGGAGTACCTCCTTGATGAATCCAACCGCCAGTAATTTGTGGACCTCTTCTCCGATTACTCTGCGCTTTTCCTCGTCGAAGCGGCACAGACGTTGCTTCACCAGTTTGGAGCCGGCCCGGATGTACAAGGAGTGCTCAGCGGCATCCCTCGGAATGCTAGGCATGTCCGAGGGACTCCACGTGAACATGTTGCCATTCGCACGGAGAAAGTCAACGAGCATTGCTTCCTATTTGGGGTCGAGGGAGGTGCTGACGCGCACAATCTTGCCGTCAGAGCTGTTGGGGTCGAGGAGGACCTCCTTGACTCCCTCGATGGACTCGAAGGAGCCGGCGGATCGCTTGGAGTTGGGAACCTCGTTGGCACACGCTACCAACTCGACCGCAAGTGCCTCGGACCCGATGATGGTCTCGGCATACTTGCAGCACTCAACGTCGCATTCGTACGCGTGCTAGTAGGTGGTGTGAACGGTGATGACCCCGTTGGGCCCTAGCATCTTGAGCTTGAGGTAGGTGTAGTTTGGAATGGCCATGAACTTCACATAGCAGGGCCATCCCAGTATGGCATGGTAGGTGCCGCGAAATCCGACTACCTCGAAGGTGAGGGTCTCCTTCCTGAAATTGGATGGGTACCCAAAAGTGACGGGTAGGTCGATCTGTCCGAGGGGCATGTACCGCTTTCCTGGCACGATGCTGTGGAAAGGTGCTCCATTCACACGGAGTTTGGCCCCGCTAATCCCCATGGCATCGAGGGTGTTGGCGTAGTTGATGTTGAGGCCACTGTCTCCATCCATCAGCACCTTGGTGAACCGTGTGTTGGTGATGATGGGGTCCATGATGAGCGGATATCGCCCATGCTACGGGATGTGATCCGGGTGATCGTCGCGGCCTAAGGTGATGGCGGGTCCGGAATAGGCGAGGAAGTCGGGCGTGGCTGGTTCGGTGGTGTAGGCCTCACGGCGCTCCAGTTTGCGGTGGCGCTTGGAGTCATAGGCTGTGGGCCCTCCGAAGATCATGAAGCAGTTGTTGACAACGGGGAAGTCGTCATCCTTGTCCTTGCCACTGCCTTTGTCCTCTTCCGGTCTCTTTCCCTAATTGCCTTTCCCCTGGGCACCCCGGAGAAGTAGTGCTTCATCATGCCGCACTCCCGGAGAGTATGCTTGACTAGGCCCTTGTGATATGGGCATGGTTTTTCGAGCATTTCGTCAAAAACTCCCGGGCCACCTTCCGGAGGGGCCCAGGGGTTCTTGCGCTCTGCTGTGACCACGAGAGGATCCCTGCGTGGCTGCTTGCCTTTTCTTTTTTTCTTGGAGTTGAGGCCGGAGCCACCCTCGCCGGCGTTCTCCTGTCGCTTCCCCTGGGCTTCGGTGTCGTCGGGGGAAATAGCCGCAACTGCCTCCTCGCCAGAGGCAAAGTTGGTGGCGATATCAAAAAGATCCTTAGTGGTACATGGGCGATCGCTCCCCAGCTCGTGGACTAGCTCTTTGCAGGTGGTTCCTGCGAGGAACGCGCCGACGACTTCGGCGTCATCACGCTGGGCGATTTGGTGCACTGTCGGGAGAAATGCCGAATGTACTCGCGTAGAGTGTTGTCCGGCTTTTGCCGACAGCGTATGAGGTCCTAGGGATTACCAGGGCGTACATAGGTGTCCTGGAAGTTCCCCACGAAAACTTTCCGCAGGTCGGACCAATCGTGAATCTGGTCAGCGGGGAGGCTTTCTAGCCAAGCCCTCGCTGAGTCGGCCAGGAATAGTGTGAGGTTGCGGATAATGAAGAAGTCATCGTCCGCGTCGCCCGCTTGACAAGATAGACGGTATTCGTCGAGCCAGAGCTCAGGGTTGGTTTCCCCGGAGTATCTGCCCACGGTGGTGGGTGGTCGGAACCATGACGGGTATGGCGTGTTGCGGATGGCCCGACTAAAGACTAGAGGGCCTGGAGGTTCGGGTGATGGGCTCTGGTCTTCCCCGCTGTCGTAGCGGCCGCCATGGCAAGGGTGGTAACCACGGCTGGCACCATCCTCTTTGTGCCTTTTACGTGCGTTGAGGATGTTGCGCGCGTCGTACTTGTTGCCGACGCTATCATGGACAGATGGGGGCTTGTTCCCCACTTTCTACCATTCGGGATGAACCGAAGGCTCCTTGTCGAGTTGGGCTGTCGGTGCAGCCCCGTGTCGTCGAGACACAGAGCTCTCGGCCTGCTACATCGTAGCCCGCTCGAGAAGGGTGCGCAGCTCCCCGTGGGCCTGCCGTCCCTCCGAAGTCGATGGTTCGGGCATCGATCGGAGGAGGATCGTAGCAGCAGCCACGTTCTGGCTTGCGCGAGTGAAGGGTGGTGGTTGTTCATTACCATCGTCGTTGCATATGCGCCGGTTGACGTGGCGAGCCCTGCGCTGGGCCACGCCACCGTCGCCACGATCCCCAGGTTCTTGCCTGAGTGCCGCGAGTAGTTGCTCCAGCTGCCGTCGCTCCTCCTCGTGCGTCCTCTCCAGCTCTCGAAGTTGCTCCAAATGGGGCTGCAGTTGCCCTACCGGCGGTGGTATGACTGATCCCCTGGCCCGCTCCGCGGCGACGCCAATCGGGGTGTGCTCGCCGCTACGCTCGCTGGAGTCTCCATCTCCATCGCACATAAAGCACTCACAAGATGGGTCATAGCTTTCCTCGTCGGAATCACCATCCTTGAGGAGATAGCGGCTAGCGCCACAGGGAGTGGCACAAAGCCCCCAGGTTGTTGAGTCCGGAAGTATCAGCACTAGCCCAGCTGCCGTCGCTGCTTTCATCGGAGCCGAAGCTTGAGCACTCCGATGCACTCGCTAGGAGCTCCGAGAGGGACTATAGACGATGACCTGTCGGGCTCGTGAGGGCATTCCCCGTGGGCCGTGCGAGGTGATTGTACGCCCATGCGGCCTTGCACAGCCCGTGAGGCCACGCATGTGGGACCGATGTGGGGTTGTGGGACCAAATGCTCCCAAGTTCCTACAGTCTCGCTGTCCTGCAAGCACAGGCCGGTCATCGACTCAGCTACCGAGCCAACGTCCGTAGGCGGGTCCAATGACCCAGCGAGGGGAAGCTGGCCGCTCTCCCCCTACACGCTGGCGTCGGCCGGTACGGGGGGGGGGGGCAGGACCAGGTCATCATCCTCCCCTGAGCAGAGGAAGTCTAGGCTCCCAAACCGGACGTGAGAGCCCAGAGCCAAGTGCATGCGGCGATGTTCGGCCATCGAAGCCTGGTGAAGAAGATTGTGACGCGCAGTAGGCCCCTACCTGGCGCGCCAACTGTCGGTGTCTAGAATCGTGCTCTAGACACGGGACTAGTGAATTTGTTACTATGCGTATCAGGCTACGATGGTGTACAAAGCGGACACAAGGGTGTATACTAGTTTAGGATGAATATCCTTACGTCCAGTGTGCAATGCTGCTCGTGTTGCCTTGCACTGGGGTGTTTTTTGAGAGAGGGAGCTGATCCCAAATCTCTTAGGTGTGTGTGAGCTCGCGTGCTCGGTTATGCAAGTTCGTGGTTTGTTGTGGCATGATTTCTCGTGTCTGTCCCTCTGTCTTCATCATCCCTACCTCCCCCTTTATAGTTTCAAGAGGAGGACCAGGGTTACAGTGGTGGTGAGTAGTAAAAGAGGAAAAGATGAAACAGAAAAACAAAAAGGTGGCCTCGGGAGCGGCCGTCTTCCTCTCTGTTCGATATGAGCAGTCTTCACTATGGCGCCGGACGTACTGGGCGCTGAGCAGTTGGCCCTATAGTGTCTGGCGTGGGGAGTATGGGCGTGGCCGTTCTTCTCCTTCATGTAGTGAGCAGTGGCTCCAGTAGCGTCAGGCGTGGTGGGTCGTGACGGGTGTCATGTCTTGTGGCCATATCCCGGCCTGTGCGCCTCGTCCTGTTGAGGGTGGGCGGAGAGCGTGCCTGGATTTGCGTAGAGAGAGAATTAGGCAGCCCAGTTGCCGTCGCTTCTGTGGCTGTAGCGGTGTGGGTGCCATCGTGGCGGACTGACCGTGGTCAGACCGTACCACAACCGTATACACTGTGTGCGGTGATGTTCGTCCCATCGCGGGGAGGCAACGTCGTGGTGGAGAGCGGGTTTGGTGGCACAGTCGCCATTGCTGTAGAGGCATGGCTTGGGTCGTGGCAGATTGACCCATTGCCGTGAAGGCATGGCTTTGACTCCTCGTCCCTGTTGGGGGGAGGGCCTTATTCCCGAGGGGTTCCACTGTGTGAGGCCTTTCGTTTGGGCTCGGGAGAAGCGGGGCCCACTCCGAGGAACAGGATTTCCCCGAGGCCCTGTAGCAGGGCTCGGGAGAAACGGAGATGATGGCGGAGGTTGGTCCCACTTGGGCCTTGCGAGAGGGCTCGGGCGAGACGGAGGTCCGTCCTCGGCACCGAGGAATAGATGTAGATACATTACTTTTACGCTCTGTTAGGTACCCCGATACTTGTACCCGACAAGTAGTGCTACCAGTTCCTTATGTTGTGATAAATAAAGTTGTTGGAATTGTGGACCGAACAACTTGAACATGGCCACCACCTGCTATGTGTAACAGCATCCTGCATTTTTGCAGTATGTTAATTGTAATGAAAATCTTGATTTTTAAAACTGTTTGGAGAGAAAAATCACACTAGGGATTTCTCTACACGTGGGGAAAAATAATGCGGGCGTGCAAGTATACTAAGGTACACAAATAGAAAGGAGGGATACATATTTTATTAATCTTTTTAGACTACAAATACAAGTTCCAAGTGTATGCGCTCCATAGCCTGCTGACGGTGATGTGATCTTCTAGTTCCAGGGGCCTCGAAAAACGCCTAGTTAATTACCTCTATAAGACTAACTTGCTAGAGAACCTCCAATTAAGTTGTTATGGCCATGTGTACTGTAGATAATTGACAATGTATTCAGTAATTATCAGGTAAAGGTACTGCATAGGAATTAAAAAATGAATTGTGATGGTTAGTTCTGCTACTGCATCACTTTAAGTTCTAGCTATAGAATGATGTAGTGCAGAATAAAAAAATAATCTTGCAAAGGGGTATCCAGACATTGCTAAGTATGAACCGGGTATTGTGATTAGTTTCTCAATCCTGCTCTGCAACCACTGTAACGCTACTGCAGAAAGGAACTAGAACATCAAGTTAGAGATTAGAGAAATTGAATTAGAGAAAAAAATTCTTAGAGAGCAATGAAGACATAAATTCTTAAGTAATTGTTTTACACATGCTTGTGTAGCATATTTGCCGACCAAACGTTCATATTTTTGAGATTTGAGAATGTGAATCTATACTGTAAAGGAGCGAAGGAATTGAAAAACACTTTTACCTAAGAACATCCTACCCACCTAACATCTCCACCCTTAGATCAACATCTAACACATCTAATTACATGTTAATTGTTGGCCCAGATTCTTTCCTGACAATCTGACATACGAAACTCGTGTTCCCTGAACAAACGAGCGACCCTGGGAAAATAAGTTTTCACCGTGGCAATTTCTTACCCGCCCGCCTGTACCCGCGTCCTCGCGAGATTGCCAGCCCCGCCTCCTGGATCCTTTGCCCGCGCGACAACTTCCCCGTCTGCAGCATCACGGGCAGGACAAACCGTCCAGACGCCGCGCCGCCTCCCTCGGTGTTCTCGCTGGACACTCCAGACCTGCCAATTGCCAAAGCCGCGGCGCTCAGCGAGTGTGGAGGCGGCGGCCTGCGCCGTGGTGGATGTTCGACGTCGATGTTGCCAGGCTCGGCTTCCTGTCCGCGCGCCGCGGCCTCCGTTCGAAGCCTCGGTGGCGACTGGTGAGACCGCTGGCATCTGGCATGCAGCAGGGCTACTCGCTTCAGGTTGCGTCGGGCGGCAAATCTCCGGACGCACGCAAATCTCCGGACGGCTGGCATCCCCTCTGCTGTGGCGCTGCCCCAAACGATCAACCGCGTCTGCTGCGCCTGGCCATCGTCACGGCGGCCAACCGCCTCGGCTTCCCGCGCAGGATGTCACGACGTTCTGGCGGATCCAGGAGCCGATAAGCATCGAAGCGGTCTGCTCCATGGAGTCGGCGCTGCCTCTCTCCATCCGCATCACCCCCACCTATTTCCGCGATATTGTTCGGCCCACGTACGCAAGCGCGATGACGACCCCGCCACCGGTGCCGTATATTGCACATCTAGATCTAGCTGGTGTTGCCGTATATTGCCGAGCCCGGTTGGATCACGTCAGATAGGAAGCAGCGGCATCAGGTGGGCCATGGCGATCTCGCTTGTTCTCCTGGCCCCGCAAGCAGCAGGAGGGGGGAAGACCCAATGGAGCGGGGCAACACCATCTCTGATCTCTTGGCTCTCGCCCGTGCTGCTAATCCAAGACTCCTCAGTGCTCATCAGATGGGGGATGGGAAATTGGTATGTGCCTGCTAATTACTAAAGTGCAAATTTATCTATTGTGGGAAAAAGTTTCTTAAATTCATTATTTTGAAACATTAGTAGTCTCAGTAAGAATTATGCATCATTTGTTTGTATAATAATCATATACTGCCAATTGGTCACAAACCTCATGATTAGGGTACTTCATTTTTTTTTTAAAAAACATAGTTTGTAGTCACGATCACGAGAAAGTTGTCAATCAGTAACTGGAGTGAATTACATTATCATTGTTGTTTTCTGTAATTATGACTTTTATATCACATTTATTAATGCTTTCTTGTGCATTTCGTAGTAGTATTCTCAAAAAAAAAAAACTACGGCATGAATTCGCATGGAATGAATGAGCCAGACTCATTGTTTGATTTACTGATAGTTGTTTCTTGTTTCTTCCTTAATTTTTTCATTCATTTATATTCATCTTAAATCTTATAATATTCTCAATAAATAGACATACTTACCTTCTTACACAAGCCCATAATAAGTACATATATTTATGCTATGTGCAGATCCAAAATAAGCTGCATAGCTTCGTTCCAGGTAATTTGATACCAAATTTTATGACTTTTTGGTCCTTCTGCTCAGTGTAACCAATAATGAGTTCATTCAGTGACAGCGTTTATATTTTAACCACTCTGGAGGTATAGAGAACTATTTTTCTCCATTCAGTGTCTTAATGTGTTAACTTGCATTTAGTGTTTTTCTAAATCTTTTTTTGTTTGTTCAAACCAAAACATTTTACAAACATCACCAAAATGTTAGTTATATTTTATTTTAAGAAATGTGCAGATTTTAGGGTCATTTTGTGAGACCTTGAGTTTCTGATGACATTCAGGTAGCTTCTCAGATTATTTTGGTTCATATTGTTATTTACCTCAACTACTGTAGGCCGAGGATGAGAATGCCGGTGGCTCAAGATCCTATGGTGTTCCAGTTGGCTCTGCTTTAAATAATACAATTTCAATGCCAAGGAAAAAAGTGAGACAATGATTTGTAGCGCAGCTGAAGACCAAAGAACAGGTCCGATATCAGTTTCTCATAGAACCTTATAGGATTTGATGATGACTTAGATGCATGCCTTAATTGGGTTCTATTCCTATGTGCCAATATTTTAGGTGAACCGGATAACCTCTGCGGTATGGATATCTATTTTCCTTGAAACACCCATCTGTGTGTTTTGCCTGTTGTCTGTTCAGCTTATAACTGATTTATATGTAACAAACCGTCGCTGCCAATATATTTTTAATACTAAACCTTTTAAGGAATGCATGAGCAAATATTTTAATATAACAGTTAAATAGCAAATTGTTTTTTTAACTAATATATGGCAAAGTGCACTATAAGAATCCTGTTAATCCATGATGGAAAATTTTCGTCACGGATCACTAAAAACCGTCAGTAAACAACATATGTGATGGTTTCAGAAATCATCACGGATTGAGCATCATGGATTGACATGCGTGACGGTTTGTCGAAAACCATCACGGATTAACATAAACGGTGACGGTTTTAAACCATCACGATAGAGCCTGAGGCCTAGTTAGTCCAGCCCGAACCCATTTCCTGTGACGAAAAATAACCGTCACGAATCAATTGCCACATCAAAGATACACCTGCTCATTTGTTAACAGGCCAGAATCAATGATGGGCCAAGTTTGGCCCAATTTTAGCCATTTTCGCATCAATTTTTCAGCCATTTTCACAAGCCCATTTCAGCATATTGCAACCCAAATTCATCACTAATTTTTAGCCCACTTTTCAGTCCACTACTACAGCACATATAGCCCATATACACAGCCCATTTTTGAACATTCAGCCCATATACACAGCCCACACACAGCTCAAATAATTACTGTTGCAACAATATACACAGCCCACACATTAAATAAAATAATACACAGCCCACACATTAAATAAAATAACTCATATTTCCATCCAACAATATATCACATAAATTTGCAACCAACATCAGATTACAAGTATTCATCCAACAATAGTTAACATACAGAAGTGCATAAAGCCATATAGTTTACCATGGCACAAGCCAACAACACAGAATGCATAGAAGCCCAGCCACAGAATGCATAGAAGCCCAGCAGCTTGATGCATGTAGCAGCAACAGCAAAATGCGAGCAGCAGCAACAAAATATATACCACCATGTATCGCTTAACTTGATCGAAATTGACTTGACACAAGTTAGCAGCAGCAAAATGCATCAAGTTAGCAGCACCAATAGTTACTGTTCAACTAAAAATCTGGAAGAACATGTCCAACTAAAAAAAAGACAGTTGCGGTTACAATAACAGCAGTAGCTTATTACAATAGCACCAGTAGCTTGTACCAAATTATACAAAGACAAATCTAAAAAATAGCAGCAGTAGCTTGTTACAATAGCATATGCAGCAGCATGTTACAAATAGCTTAATATGGTGGTTAATAGCAGCAGAAGCTTAATATTTTTTTTATGACAAAGGAACCTTTATTGATTAGCAGCAAGCTGCTGCAACAAGGGAGAACCACTCCTGGTTTACATCATACAAAGCCTCATGAAGAGGACATCTACAAATATGTTCGGAACTGATACATGTGAAAACAGCAAGGCTACAATTATCTGGTGAGGCTCTAAAGGCTTGGGAAGATAAAATATGCTTAATATTGTCATCACAAGAGCACAGCATGTTAAAAACACAATATTCTGTAAACTTATCCTTACATTAGAGCAGCAGCATGACAAGTAGTTGTGTTCTTACATAGCATTAGAGTTAGATTGAATTAGGAAGGGAAGAAAAACAAGTTAAGACTTGACAACATGGAGGAATTAGGACCTTAGAATTCTCATCGTCAATCAAATCTCCTTCATCTAAGCCAACTAATAATTGTTGCATATCAGAAGCTATTTTTCACTAAGCCAACTACACATATGTAGAAAATTTGGTTGTCTAATGTATAACCATTTTCCAGATTAAACATTTGGAATAAATAAGAAATAATTATACTTCAGGTGTTATAAATATGAAAATTCTAATAATCAGAGGACACGTAATACTCATTTGGCATTCTATTCCATCGCAGATACCTGTACAAAAATCTTCAAGACCTCTATTGCTGCTGCCACCAAGTTTAACTTAACATAAATCATCGCTGAGAGAAAGTACCTGTACAAAATTTATCCAAATTAGCCAATAAATCTGAAATTTACCCACAGCCGAACTGCACTACTGCTACTGTACTGAACCAAGGAAAGAAACAACTAAGCTGAAGTTAAAGGTTTTAAACTAACTAAACTGATAGCTAAAAGAACATGGTAAAACTATTACTAAGGTACCAGCATGCAACCGAGTGTGCCTGCAAGTGACAATTACCTTCACTGTTGCATTCCAAATAAGATAATCGAGTTGCTGAAAGTAACATAAACAGATCCAAACTCTGTAGTTGTAGAGCTGATCAAGGTCGAGAAAGTAGATAGCTACAACTATTGTTGTTAAAGAATAGCTTATGTTGTTGATATGAAAATCAAGGCTGCCAGCTGCCAGAACAAATTGTTGCTCACTAACGATAGGCTGACTTGCTGCACTAGAACAAATTCAGAGCAAAAGCCAGGCACGCACTAGAGAAGAAACTACAGAGCTGTCGACAGAGACCCAGAACAACCAAGAAATCAAGAGCAGCTAAAGCTGCAGGTGCTGGTTTGCACCGAACAGCAGCTTTGAGAGAGCACCTATATAGCACGGATACGGATACGCGTATCGGTATCGGAAGGATACGGATACGCGGATACGGCAATTTCTTAAACATTCCGATACGCGGATACGTTTTAACTATTTTATTAATAAATAGATAACAATGCATAATAAATAGAAGTTTTAACTTCTTCCTCGGTTTGCTCAGTGTGAGTGTTAGCTGATGGCCCCTGATCAACCATTTAACCAATTATATCTTCAATCAGCCAGTCAACCGTGCGTATCAATACTAAAATCTCCGTTTCAATATAAACTGCTACTCAGTTCATGCCGTTAACATCACAGTCAACAAGATGTAGCTCAGTTAAAACAATGGAAACAAAATAAATCATAGACTAACCTAGCGGCCAGGAGGACGAGAGCGTGGCGAAAACGGAGGCCCTGCCTTCATCCTCATCACCATCGCTGGGCGCCGAGCCATCGCCGGAGACCGAGATGAGGACAGGTCGCTGCGAGAACACTTGGTGCCAGCAGCCATGGAGCGAGGTCGCCTGGCCACGGATCGACACCGCCTGGCCGTGGATCCAGGCCGCCCGTCCTCGGATTGATGCCACCCCGTCCCGGATTGAGTCGCCTGGCCGCGGATCGACGATTGGGCGCAAGCCAGGACTGCGAGGCCGCCCAAGATGGGGGTGCTGGTTTCTGACAGAGGTGGCAGCCAAGATGGGGTCGCCGGACACGGATGGGGATTGAGAGGCGGAGGCGCGTAGGGACGAAGGGAACCGGGTGGAGGGGTCTTTTGCGGCGCCGCCGCGCCGGGGTGAGGCGGAGGCGGCTGCGTGAGGCGGAGGCGGAGGCGGCTGCGCGTGGGAGACTGCGAGGGGTCGGGAGACGGGAGTAGGGCAGGCGGACTGGCGGCCGGCGTGGTAAGTTATTGGGCCGGCTGGGCCGTATCGACTCGGCCAAGACGTTTCCAATCGTTAGTTTCCAGCCCAAATAAGATGGGATACGTGGATACGCCGTGGATACGTATCCGGGCCGTATCCCAGGCGTATCCGTATCGGATACGTATCCGATACGGGATACGCCCCTTCCCTGCCGTGTCCGTGCTTCTGAGGAGAGCACGCCCAGACGCCCAACACCAGAACATACACCGGTCAGAAGCACAGAGCAAAGACAGCAGCTTGAGTGCTAGAGAAAATTGACAAACTGACCAAATCAATTCCAATTTCTCTTCTACTTAAGCTAAATTGGCACAATAAATTATGTAACAAAGAAGAAAGCATCCTCAAGCAATGCTTTTTATATACATGCCAATCATAGACTGATAATATTATGTTAGTCATTTATATTTATCTGGCAGGATTGTTTATCAAATATTCCCTTAGCATATGTGTTAAAAATAAAAGTGCAAAGGCAAACACAAGCTGCAGACATGAAGCAAACAATTGCTTTTCATAGATAAATTACTTGCTGCCTTAACTCAAACAATAGTAGCCTAAGTTCATCACTCCAATACACTAAGTCCCTACAGTTAAGAGCCATGAAAAAATGCTAACCACCTTTTCTAATGTAAAACACACGGGCTCTAACCAGATTACTTCAAACCTAGTACCATTTTCATATAAAATAAAACTTCTATGCTGAAATCTGTCTCATGTAACCTCAACTTTTCCTGGAAACAAAAGAGCAAGTTGGATAAATACTAAATAACAGACCCTACTTAAGGTCATATAGACTATAGATGACATTATTCTTCAAATCATAAAGAAATCAACAAATTACTACTTGGAACTCCTAAGTAGCCCTACACAATTGTTACCCAATCTTTTAGGTGCCAGACAGATTAGACGGAGGAAAGTGCCTGTGCACAACAGCAATATATCAACGCCATTGCCATGAGCGCACCTAACAGCCAGCACCAACATGCCTTTTCGATTCCCCCTCCTATGGTGCACCTGCAACAAATCCAAACCGGCCCCAAGCACCACCGCTCAAATCTGACCCAAAAATCGATTGCAAGAGAACGAAGTGCTGCTCACCTGGGAGCTGATGGCCAAGAGGAGAGACGCAGGGGCCAGCCAAGGCCAAAGTAGATCAGAGCCACTACTGTCACCAGAATCCCCATGGTCGTCCCACTCAGATCCACCTGCGCGTGTTGCTGCTGCACTTCCATACGCTCTCGCCTAGGGTTTTGGTGTAGCGACCTCGGGCATGGGTGTGCGGGCGCGCAGGCGCACAACGGCAGGCCTCCGCCGCTCCGAGGGCCGGGGTGGAGCGCCGCCCTCGGCCTCCTCCATGCTGGGATGGTCGTTGTGCCCGGGATGGCTGTGCCCGGGGAAGAGAAGGGAGGCAGCCTAGATGGGAGAGGGTTGGGAGCGGCGGCCGGCGGAGAGGAGGGGCAGCTGTTGTTAGGTTAGGCCTCTGTATATGCAAGCGGGTTTTGGATATGGGCTGGATATCCAGGTTGCAAATCCTGTTAGTGACGTTTCCTGAATCCATCACAGTGAATCCGTCACGGATTAAAGGATTTCTTGTAGTGGTGGTAGCTGCAAACAAGCTAGAGAATGACAAATAAAAACTACAAATGTTTTCTACACACGTGCGTGTCGCACGTGCATGTTCACTAGTTGCAGAAAAATTGCTTACAAAATCATTAATACCGAAGTCCAAATGTGCTAAACAAGCTATCAAGGAATGTACAACTACCTGAAAAACGGAGAAGGCTCGCAATCTCATAGCAGGAACAGCATCGCAGTCGGCGGCGGAGTGTCCGATCTACTCCTGGGCTGCTGGACCTGGACTCTCCTGCAGAGAGGATGATGACGAGGTGGTTGCACCCTGAAAGCTTTGCGCTTCTAATCCGCTGTTGACGAGGGAAGTTATTTTGCACGTCTAAATAACATTGGCCACTAGGGATGAAACGATTCGAAACGATCGGCAGAAGGCTCCACCACTTTTACTTTCATATTTTTTACTCGGAAATGAAAACGATACGGTATTGTCAGAAACGAGAATGGCGCCGGTATTGCGGTAATATCGAAAACGAAACTATCTGATCGAAATTACATTGAAAACGATCAAAACCCATCAAAATGATATTGCAAAATGACAAACACGTCAACTTATAGAGCATAACACTAGCTATATAATTTAGCCCATCTTATACGCAAGTACTAACAACTACAATATTAATCCAACCATCCATGACATATAGTCACATACAAAATATGTGTCGATGTTCCAAACATTCAATAGATGTAATGAGCTTCGGTCCTCGAGACATCACAAAACACAGATAACTATAGGTACATCTAAATTTTAAGGGCTTCTTTGGAATGAAAAAATATATATTAGATGAATGAAAAAACACATAAAAGAAATAGGAATGTTGCATTAAAACAAACATAAAAATGGAGGGTGAGCGTTTGAAACAACAGGGACCTAAACTTGTTTCAAGTGAACCTGTCATTAGACCACTGCCATGTGTGGACCAACAAAACTACAGGGCCCATCACTAAGACACGTGAATATACAACAGCTAAACTCATCTCGATCCACCCCTACTGATGTATGTCCCATGCTGACTGCAACAACAGCCTCATACTCATGTGATAGGGCGTCATGGGGACGAGGCAAGCAACGAAGCATATATCCATCCCCGTTGAATAAATATCGTCCTCCTTTTGCTTCGTAGACTCAAACAATATTCCTGTGAACTCCAACTACTTGCTGAATGCAAATATTGTTATAGACTCTTAAGAAAATGTAACACCCAAAAATTTGCATCATTTTGAAATAAGTGAATTTGACTTTTAGTTTATTGTGTGAGCATGTCAATATAATAAAATAAATAAGTTTTGAGAAATTAAAATTTATCTTAAGATTAGGAACATGTTGATGCACTCATGCTGGAGCATATTTTATTTGTGATGGACTAGTTTTTGTTGCATGTGAAAAGGAATTTAAATTCTATTTGAATTGCTATGAGAAATTCTGGAAAAGAAAAAGAAAAAGAAAAAAACTCCCTCCTTTCCTGTTTCTGGCCGAAAGGCCGTTTCCTCCTCTCTGGCCCGCTTGGCCATTTTTCCCTCGGCCCAGCGCGTGCGCAGCAGGCCTCCTTCCCCTTCATCTTGGGCCGAACCCGGCTGGCCCAGTCCAGCAGCGCCGCAGCCAGCGCCGCAGCCTCCTTCTTGGGCCGAAGTCGGCCGAGCCCCGCAGCCCGCGAGCGCCAGCGGCAGCAGCCCGCCTTCCCTCTCTCTCTGTCTCGCTGACAATCCGGTCCCGCACGTCAGTCGTCTTCCTCCTCCGTCGGACCCGAGCCGGACTCCGATCCCGCCTCCCTTTTTCCGCCCGAGTCGAGGTGGCATGTGGCCCACGTCCGAGTCCACCTATAAGAGGGCATGTGACCGCGTCCGTGCCCGTTTTCCCGAGCCCTAGCGCATGCGCCGCCCTCGCCCGAGCTCTCCTCGCGAGCCGAAACCCTAGGCCGCCGCCCAAGCTTGCAATTCGCCGTAACTGTCATCCTTCTCGTCCCCGTAAGCACGCGAACGAGTTCGCCTTGATCCCGTGAGTCTTCCCGAGTTTTTCTCCGGTACAATTTCGCTTATTTCGTGTCTTCCCCGTGCACAGGAGCTCTGTCGCCGCCGCGTTGAGCCGCACGCCGTCGGTGACTGCCATCCGCCTCCATCACCTAGCTAGGTGAGTCCACGTCGAGCTCCTCGTTTGAATGGACCCGGTCCCGTGCCAAATGGTGGCCGAAATCGCCCGAACCGGCAGCGCCGGCGAGAACCTCACCGCCGGCCATGTCGCGCCGCCGCGCTGGCCTTCTTCTCCGACCGGAGCGCCGCCCGCACACCGCACCGATCTAATCTAGATCGTTCAATCTCGATCCAGTGGCCGAGATTCATAGATACCCCTTCGGGTGGTAGTTTTGCTAAAGAGCCCCTGGCGGACTTTATAATAGAACCCACCGTCCTTTACGCTTTCTGATTTCTACATTTTCGTCTTTGGGAAACGTATTTTCCTTTTTAATAGAATCAAAATACGTTTTCACTAATTACAGTTTTGCCACTGATTTTCAAATGCTCATAAAATGCTCATTTTAACTCCGATTTGATCCATTCAACTTGCGTTGGATTCGTAATTTCGTAATCTATGTGTTAGTGTCCTTGTTAGCCCAGTTCCAGTTTTTAAATTTCGAGTTCATGTTTAATGCATTAATAGTCTATAGGGAAAACTTGGAAAATCCATATCTTGCTCGTTTTAGATCCGATTTCAGTGAATTTCGCGTCTATGTGATCGTAGTGACAAGTAGAATGTTTTTATACACTTTTCAAACTGTTTTCTTGCTGGTGGTGTATTGTTCTAATTATAGCCTTTGTTTGCTTCGTGCATGATTGCTCGGATGATTGTATGTTGCTGCTTGGTGTTGATTGATCGAGTTCAGACGGTGAGGTTTACGTTGGTGAACAAGAGAACTTCTATGACCAGCAGGACCAGCAAGACTTTCAGGAGAGATTTGATCAAGGCAAGTATAGATAAGGACCTTCCTTGTTGTCCTATTCATAATGCTCACTAAAATACATGTGCATGTGTCTTCCTTGCTACCTATGGTAGGATTTCCTAGATTTTGAATACTCAATTACCTTGTCACCCTGGGAGGTTTGCATTGGGTAGTCCTATTGCTAGTGCAACAATCATGATCTTGAAACTTGATTAATGAATATGCTATAAACATAAACAAGATGGCTTTGTTAGCTACAGAAGGACTTGTCTTGTAACTGATCATCCGGGATTTAACGTACAGCTGTGAGGGCTATATGGCTCTGGCTCTAGTTGCTTGGGAGACCCTTTCTAGCTGGCTTAGAGGATACTGCGAGTTGGGTATAGGACAACCTCTGTCCTGTTGTGCCTTGCTATGGAAGCGGCCTTTTATTGGAAGGGGGGTTCCTATATCCGATGACCCTGCGGCCCTTCCCGGTTAGACGAACTTCTGAGTAGCTTTATATGATTTCTGGTGTTTGGACCTTGCAAACCCATACATTTGGAAATCATGACTCACAGTGAAAGCGTACAACCTCTATAGAGTGTAAAACTGTTATAATAGCCGTGCTCACGGATACGAGCGGCCTTGGAACACTTACATAAGGGATGATGACTTTTACTTGTTAAGATAATCATTTATGTTTAATGTTTAAGTTATTTATTATTCATGTTCATTGATCATGTGTTATGGGATTATTGCTATCTTGATGCTAATAAATGTCAAATTGGATGATCAATTAAATGCTAACCGTAGTAAACCCGTGTCAGCTATTTGAGCCTCATGAACCCTTAGTTATCTTGTTAAGTACGACATGTACTTATGCCTTGCTTTATTCTTTTATGTTGGAAAAATGCCTGATGGGTAACAGATCAAGATTGGATTGAAGATTACCGTGATGAGTATTAGGCTTGGTGTCAACCAGTTGACGTCCCTGTTGGAGCTTCCGCAAGAGAGTTATCTTAGTGGTTATTATATTTATGTTTGAGACTATGAGTTGAATATTCATTCGCTATGTAATAAACATTGTGTTGGTACAATTTACAATTTGTCCACTTATGTGTGCGACCGTTCCAGGGGTGCACATAAGACTTTTATACATCCCCTTTTGTTCTTAAAATTGGGTGTGACAGATTGGTATCAGCTCACTGTTGACTGTAGGACGCACGCCTAGATAGAATGGTCGTTTTTAGCTTCCTTTGCTTCACTTGTTTCATGCTTTCCACCTCAATCTTGTTATTTGCTAAGTTTTTGTGCTTCTCTTGTCTTAATCTATTATAAAATCAATTGATTCTATTCTAACTAATTTGAAATTTCTGTAGATGACACGTGACCGCAAGTCTGCCCGCTTGTACGTTGGAGGCTTTCAACCACAGCGTGTCGTGTATGAGCCAATGGAGCCTAGAGAGGGCGTCCAGAGGAAGAACTGGAAGAATGAAGTTGGAGAAGAGGTCCATTCTTCGCCAACCCCGATAGCTCAATCCCCAGCACGTGTGGAGGCCATTGACATGACCAATGATGATGAAGATGAAGTACTTCAGCCACTGCCGCGTATAGGTTGGACTGACAAGCTAAGCATCAAGAAGCCTGATGACAATGCCTTCTACCATGACTTGCTGACGATGATGTTGGAATACTACTATCCAGACCTGCAAGCCACTCTGGAGTATCACACTACGGAGCACAGTCATCCCCTGATTGGTTCATCTTGGGATACTCGGTTGCTGATCAAGACCCCAAATACTCGCCAGATAGATGCAGTGGTCACCCACCATGTAAGTCGAGCTACCGCGGAAAGAAGCATGGAGGATGCTGCTTCCATTGCACTTGCCTACTACCGTGGCCATCTCCCTGATGGTAAGAAGGACGATGGACTCTTGTATTACCCGTGCTATCTTCCGAAGGAAAATATTTGGACTATAGAGGTCGTGGTAAAAGGAACGAAGACTCTTGAGGCCACCATTGAGTTAAACCGTGAACTTACAAATAAGGTGGGAGCGTTAGAAGGAGAGCTGAAGAAGGCACAAGACATGATCAAAGAATACCAGAAAGAGATTGATGGCCTTAACGCCGAGCTAGGCCGCCCCAAGCTGTATGAGAAGCTAGAAGAGCCCTCCACCAAGAAGAACGCCGCCCCTTAAGTTTATAAAACCCTTGTAATAGATACAATTTTAGTATCGTGAGTTGAGTTGAGTCTTTTAAGTGTTTGTGAACTATTGGTGTGCTTGTTGGATTATTATTGTGATTTATGTGTGATTTGGATCTTTGTGATGAGTTCTGGAACTTTGTGGGCATGTCCACAAGTTCCTTAGTTAAGAATATTAAGGTTAAAAGTGCTTTAATAAATAGTTTGGGTTGGTCTATCCTGTCTCTGTGCTTGCTGTTTTCTGGAACAGTCAGTGATGTTCTGGTTGTAACTTTTCACCTGTTCGAGCTATGGTCATGAAATTTTACTGGGAGTATATAGACTCCTGTATCTTTCCAATGGCACAAGAATCACCTTTTTATCTGTTCGTATCTAAAAGTTATGACTGTCACAATAAGAAGTTTCTGTGCTGTCTGGAATCTGAGAACAGTTTCTGTTGTGGTCTGTTTTTGATTAATTTAACGTTAGAATCAGAAAATGTGGTATAAATGAAAGTTGTAGATAATTTCTTAAGATTTCCAACCGTATAAATATCATCTTATTTGGATATCTGGAACTCGAGTTATGACAGTTTTTCTGACCTGCTGATTCTGCATCACGTCCAGAAATTTTCAGAATTGCCTATCTCTTACATATTGGTGATCTCTCATGTTGGATTACAGATGTCTGGCCGTGGAAGAGGTAGAGGACGTGGGAGAGGTGCTCCACCACCCCCACCACCAACCATGACCGCAGCAGAGGTGTTGGCGATGCAAGGACAGTTCATGAAGTCCATGATGCAGTTCTTCCAGAACCATCCTATTGGAGCACCAGCACCTCCACCACCAAGAGACAAGCGGAGGGAGTTCATACAGGGACATCCTCCAGTTTTCTCCCATGCCGCTGACCCCGTGGAGGCAGATGATTGGCTATGCGCAGTGGAGAAACAACTCAACATTGTCCAGTGTGATGACCAGCAGAAGGTGTTGTATGCATCAGGACAACTTCAGGGAGCAGCTCAGACTTGGTGGGAGTCATATCAGTCTGCTCGTCCCAACAATGCTCCTGCTATCACTTGGCTAGAATTTGTAAGGGATTTCAAGGCGCACCATATTCCAGATGGTTTGATAGAGCTCAAGCAGGAGGAATTCAAATCTCTCAGGATGGGTTCTATGTCTGTCAGTGAGTATCATGACAAGTTTGCTCAGCTGGCTCGCTATGCTCCTAATGACGTGAGGGAGGATGCAGATAAGCAACGTCTCTTCCTCAAGGGAATTTACTATGATCTCAGGTTGCAGTTGGCTGGTAACACATATGCTAATTTCTAGCAGTTGGTGAATCGTGCTATTGTGCTTGACAATATGCGTTTGGAGAGGGATAGGAAGAGAAAGATGAAAGGACAGGCCTCTGGAAGCAACACACGTCCACGCTACAATAATCAGCAGAGGTATCAAGGTCCGGTCAGTCAGTGGAACCGTGGTCAGTTTCCACAACGCTCTCAGAACCAACAGTAGAATTGGAACCAGCAGACACCGCAGCAAACGGGCAATCAGACTCCATGCCAGGGAACACCCAACAACACCCCGATGAAGAGCAGTGCACCTAGCACTCCCAATAGGTGTTTTCGATGTGGAGATGTGGGACATTATGCTAACCATTGCCCTCAGAAGCCGAATCAATAGACACCTCAGAGGTAGAGTAGCAATCAGAAGCCCGCGTACAACACTGGAAGAGTGAACCATGTGGTGCCTAAGACTGTGATTGGAGCACCAGAAGTTATGATGGGTACGTTCAACATCAACTCTATCCCCGCTAATGTTCTTTTTGACTCTGGAGCTTTGCATTCTTTTATTTCTCAAGCATTTGTTAGAACACATAGCATACCTTTAATTGCAATGAAGACTCAAATGCTAGTAAATTCACCGGGGGGATCAATACCAGCTGCACACTGTTGCCCATCAGCAAGTCTTGCCTTAAGGGGGGTAGACTTTATAGTCAGTCCTATTGTGTTGAGAACTTTTGGGATCGATGTGATTCTAGGTATGGACACCGAGCTGTGATTCAGTGTCAGGAGAGAGTTGTAGTAGTGACAACACCAAAGGGAGATCGAATCAGTGTTGGAGTGATAGTGCAACCACCACCAATAGCTACAGTGAACCAACTAGATGAAGATGCTAATCCTCAGGACCGTGTTGTGGAGGAGTTCCCAAATGTCTTCCCCGATGAATTGCCAGGTATGCCACCTGACCGTGACATTGAGTTTATAATTGAATTATTACCTGGTACTGCACCTATAGCTAAGAGACCATATAGAATGGGGGTTAATGAATTAGAAGAACTTAAGAAACAATTGAAAGAGTTGTCAGATAAAGGTTTCATACGTCCTAGTGCATCACCTTGGGGAGCGCCTGTGATCTTTGTTGACAAGAAGGATGGAACACAGCGTATGTGTGTGGATTATCAATCTCTTAATGAGGTAACTATCAAGAACAAGTATCCGTTGCCTAGAATTGATGACTTGTTTGATCAGTTGAGAGGTGCTTGTGTGTTTTCTAAGATTGATCTGCGTTCTGGTTATCATCAGTTGAAGATTCGGAATACTGATATACCAAAGACAGCTTTTACTATGAGGTATGGGTTATATGAGTATACAGTTATGTCGTTTGGTTTGACCAATGCACCTACCTACTTTATGTATATGATGAATAAGGTGTTTATGGAGTATCTTGATAAGTTTGTGGTAGTATTCATTAATGACATATTGGTATTCTCTAAGACTGAAGATGATCATGCTGAACATCTGAGATTGGTGCTGCAGAAGCTTAGAGAGCATAAACTATATGCTAAGCGTAGTAAGTGTGAATTTTGGTTAAGAGAAGTCTCTTTTCTTGGACATGTTGTTTCTAATGGTGGTATAGCGGTGGATCCAGGCAAGGTGAAGGATGTACTGAATTAGAAGTCACCTACTGATGTAAGTGAGATCCGTAGCTTTCTTGGTTTAGCTAGTTATTATCGAAGATTAATTGAAGGCTTCTCCAAGCTTGCTAAACCCATGATAGCCCTGTTAGAGAAGAATGTTAAGTTTGAGTGGTCTAGTAAGTGTCAAGCTAGTTTTGAAGAATTAAAGAAGCGGTTGACAACAGCTCCAGTGTTGATTTTGCCTGATCTAAATAAGAAGTTCTCTATCTATTGTGATGCATCTCATCAAGGTTTGGGATGTGTTCTTATGCAAGAAGGTAGAGTTGTTGCTTATGCATCTAGACAGCTGAGGAAACATGAATTGAATTATCCTACTCATGATTTGGAGTTAGCAGCTATGGTTCATGCATTAAAGATCTGGAGACACTATCTGATTGGGCATAAGAGTGATATCTACACCGATCATAAGAGCCTGAAGTACATATTCACCCAAACTGATCTAAATTTGAGACAACGTCGTTGGTTGGAGTTAATCAAGGATTATGATCTAGAAGTGCACTATCATCCTGGTAAGGCAAACGTTGTGGCCGATGCTCTTAGCAGGAAGAGATATGACAATAGCTTTAAAAAGGGACCTGAGTCAGAGAAGTTATGTGAAGAGTTGAAACACTTGAACCTTGGTATTGTTTATAATGCTATGGAGATAGAAGTGACACCTACACTAGAGCTTGAGATACGTAAGGGTCAGTTGGAGGATGAGAAACTAAGGGAGATAGCAGGCAATGTACCGCTTGGGAAAGCTCTAGGTTTCAACATAGATGAGAATGGAACTTTATGGTTTGGGAAAAGAATCTGTGTGCCTGAAGTGAAAGCCATTCGTGATGCAATTCTACGTGAAGCACATGATTCAACTTATTCTATCCATACTGGCAGTACTAAGATGTATCTGGATCTTAAAGAGAAGTATTGGTGGTATGGTCTGAAGAAAGATGTAGCTGAGTATGTTGCTATATGTGATACTTGTCAGAGAGTGAAAGCTGAGCATCAGCGACCTGCAGGATTGTTGCAACCTATGAAGATACCTGAGTGGAAGTGGGAAGAAGTTGGAATGGACTTCATAGTGGGGTTACCACGTACTCAGAGAGGTTATGATTCAATATGGGTGATTGTGGATCATTTGACTAAAGTTGCTCACTTCTTACCTGTCAAGGCCACTTATAGAGGACCAAAGTTAGCAGAACTATACATGGAAAGGATAGTGAGTTTGCATGGTGTTCCAAAGAAGATTGTGTCTGATAGAGGTTCGTAGTTCACTTCTCATTTTTGGAAACAGGTACACACTTCGCTGGGCACAAAGTTGAATTTTAGTACAGCCTACCATCCTCTGACTGATGGATAGACAGAGAGACTTAATCAAATTTTAGAAGACATGTTGAGAGCATGTGCATTGCAGTATGGTACTAGTTGGGATAAGAGTTTGTCTTATGTAGAGTTCTCATACAACAACAGTTACCAACAGAGTCTCAAGATGGCACCGTTTGAAGCTTTGTATGGACATAAGTGTAGAACACCTCTGTTTTGGAATCAAACAGGTGAAAGTCAAGTGTTTGGACTAGATGTGCTTAGAAACGCTGAAGAGCAAGTGAGAAAGATCAGGGAGAACCTGAGAGTGGCACAAACCCGTCAGAAGAGCTATGCAGATAATCGAAGAAGAGACTTGGTGTTTGACGAAGGAGATTATGTCTATTTAAAAGTGTCACCTATGAGAAGTGTGAAAAGGTTCAACATGAAAGGTAAACTAGCACCAAGGTATGTTGGTCCGTTTAAAATTTTAAAGAGATGTGGAGAAGTGGCTTATCAATTAGAATTGCCTGAGAACCTGTCTAGTGTGCATGATGTGTTCCATGTGTCTCAACTTAAGAAGTGTTTGCGTGTGCCTGAGGAGCAAATACCCTTAGAGGAACTTGCTGTTAAAGATGATCTGACATATGAGGAGTTTCCGATTAAGATTTTGGATGTAGCTGAGAAAGTTACAAGGAGCAGATCAATTAGGATGTGCAAGGTTCAGTGGAATCGGTATTCGGAAGCAGAGGCAACATGGGAAAGAGAAGATGAATTGAGAAAGACATACCCGCAGTTGTTTGAGTAAGCACCGCCTAATCTCGAGGACGAGATTCTCTTAAGGGGGTAGATTTGTAACACCCAAAAATTTGCATAATTTTGAAATAAGTGAATTTGACTTTTAGTTTATTGTGTGAGCATGTCAATATAATAAAATAAATAAGTTTTGAGAAATTAAAATTTATCCTAAGATTAGGAACATGTTGATGCACTCATGCTGGAGCATATTTTATTTGTGATGGACTGGTTTTTGTTGCATGTGAAAAGGAATTTAAATTCTATTTGAATTGCTTTGAGAAATTCTAGAAAAGAAAAAGAAAAAGAAAAAAACTCCCACCTTTCCTGTTTCTGGCTGAAAGGTCGTTTCCTCCTCTCTGGCCCGCTTGGCCATTTTTCCCTCGGCCCAGCGCGCGCGCAGCAGGCCTCCTTCCCCTTCATCTTGGGCCGAACCCGGCTGGCCCAGTCCAGCAGCGCCGCAGCCAGCGCCGCAGCCTCCTTCTTGGGCCGAAGTCGGTCGAGCCCCGCAGCCCGCGAGCGCCAGCGACAGTAGCCCGCTTTCCCTCTCTCTCTGTCTCGCTAACAATCCGGTCCCGCACGTCAGTCGTCTTCCTCCTCCGTCGGACCCGAGCCGGACTCCGATCCCGCCTCCCTTTTTCTGCCCGAGTCGAGGTGGCATGTGGCCCACGTCCGAGTCCGCCTATAAGAGGGCATGGGACCGCGTCCGTGCCCGTTTTCCCAAGCCCTAGCGCATGCGCCGCCCTCGCCCGAGCTCTCCTCGCGAGCCAAAACCCTAGGCCGCAGCCCAAGCTCGCAATTCGCCGTAACCGTCATCCTTCTCGTCCCCGTAAGCATGCGAACGAGTTCGCCTTGATCCCGTGAGTCTTCCTGAGTTTTTCTCCGGTACAATTTCGCTTATTTCGTGTCTTCCCCGTGCACAGGAGCTCCGTTGCCGCTGTGTTGAGCCGCACGCCGTCGGTGACTGCCATCCGCCTCCAACACCTAGCTAGGTGAGTCCGCGTCGAGCTCCTCGTTCGAATGGACCCGGTCCCATGCCAAATGGTGGCCAGAATCGCCCGAACCGGCAGCGCCGGCGAGAACCTCACCGCCGGCCATGTCGCGCCGCCGCGCTGGCCTTCTTCTCCGGCCGGAGCGCCGCCCGCACACCGCACCGATCTAATCTAGATCGTTCAATCTCGATCCAGTGGCCGAGATTCATAGATACCCCTTCGGGTGGTAGTTTTGCTAAAGAGCCCCTGGCAGACTTTATAATAGAACCCACCGTCCTTTACGCTTTCTGATTTCTACATTTTCGTCTTTGGAAAACGTATTTTCCTTTTTAACAGAATCAAAATACGTTTTCACTAATTACAGTTTTGCCACTGATTTTCAAATGCTTATAAAATGCTCATTTTAACTCCGATTTGATCCATTCAACTTGTGTTGGATTCGTAATTTCGTAATCTATGTGTTAGTGTCCTTGTTAGCCCAGTTCCAGTTTTTAAATTTCGAGTTCATGTTTAATGCATTAATAGTCTATAGGGAAAACTTGGAAAATCCATATCTTGCTCGTTTTAGATCCGATTTCGGTGAATTTCGCGTCTATGTGATCGTAGTGACAAGTAGAATGTTTTTATACACTTTTCAAACTGTTTTCTTGCTGGTGGTGTATTGTTCTAATTATAGCCTTTGTTTGCTTCGTGCATGATTGCTCGGATGATTGTATGTTGCTGCTTGGTGTTGATTGATCGAGTTCAGACGGTGAGGTTTACGTTGGTGAACAAGAGAACTTCTACGACCAGCAGGACCAGCAAGACTTTCAGGAGAGATTTGATCAAGGCAAGTATAGCTAAGGACCTTCCTTGTTGTCCTATTCATGATGCTCACTAAAATACATGTGCATGTGTCTTCCTTGCTACCTATGGTAGGATTTCCTAGATTTTGAATACTCAATTACCTTGTCACCCTGGGAGGTTTGCATTGGGTAGTCCTATTGCTAGTGCAACAATCATGATCTTGAAACTTGATTAATGAATATGCTATAACATAAACAAGATGGCTTTGTTAGCTACAGAAGGACTTGTCTTGTAACTGATCATCCGGGATTTAACGTACAGCTGTGAGGGCTATATGGCTCTGGCTCTAGTTGCTTGGGAGACCCTTTCTAGCTGGCTTAGAGGATACTACGAGTTGGGTATAGGATAGCCTCTGTCCTGTTGTGCCTTGCTATGGAAGCGGTATTTTATTGGAAGGGGGGTTCCTATATCCGATGACCCTGCGGCCCTTCCCGGTTAGACGAACTTCTGAGTAGCTTTATATGATTTCCGGTGTTTGGACCTTGCAAACCCATACATTTGGAAATCATGACTCACAGTGAAAGTGTACAACCTCTGCAGAGTGTAAAACTGTTATAATAGCCGTGCTCACGGATACGAGCGGCCTTGGAACACTTACATAAGGGATGATGACTTTTACTTGTTAAGATAACCATTTATGTTTAATGTTTAAGTTATTTATTATTCATGTTCATTGATCATGTGTTATGGGATTATTGCTATCTTGATGCTAATAAATGTTAAATTGGATGATCAATTAAATGCTAACCGCAGTAAACCCGTGTCAGCTATTTGAGCCTCATGAACCCTTAGTTATCTTGTTAAGTACGACATGTACTTATGCCTTGCTTTATTCTTTTATGTTGGAAAAATCCCTGATGGGTAACAGATCAAGATTGGATTAAAGATTACTGTGATGAGTATTAGGCTTGGTGTCAACCAGTTGACGTCCCTGTTGGAGCTTCCTCAAGAGAGTTATCTTAGTGGTTATTATATTTATGTTTGAGATTATGAGTTGAATATTCATTCGCTATGTAATAAACATTGTGTTGGTACAATTTACAATTTATCCACTTATGTGTGCGACCGTTCCAGGGGTGCACATAAGACTTTTATACATCCCCTTTTGTTCTTAAAATTGGGTGTGACAGAAAATCCCACGTTAATCAAAGAAAAGAAAATCATCTAACCGTATACATATCGGGGAACAAGTTATAACCACAACTGCAGACGCCCTCTTTGCCGAGTGCTGGGGGCACTCGGCAAAGCCAGCCAAGCACTCGGCAAAGGCTTTGCCGAGTGCCGCACTCGGCAAAGGCTTTGCCGAGTGCCGCACTCGGCAAAGGTCTCTCGGCAAAGATTTTGTCGGCAAAAATTTCTTTGCCGAGTGCCAAAAATCGACACTCGGCAAAGCCTTTGCCGAGTGCCCGACACTCGGCAAAGTTGGAACCGAAAAAAACCCGAAAAAATGGGAATTTTTACCCAAAAAAATGGAAAATTTGTTTTAATTGGTGGAGGCCCCCACCGGTCAGCGCCCATCCATCTCCGGCTTTTTTCGCGTCAATTTCACGGCTACGCGGCCGACGGGATTCAAACCCGAGACCTCCCGCTGCGCACAAACCTCCTCTACCACTACACCACACTGTCACTTGTGTCTGGATTCCGTTTTAGTTCCTAATATATTATACTAAACCGAGTGTAAATTGTTTGTTTGAGGCCCTAAACGAATTCAAATAAAAAAGTTGTGAACTACAAAGTTTCATAACTTTTCGAGATCTACACTTTTAGTTTAGGAAGTTTTTCCATTCGAGGTCGTTTACAAAATTTGAATTTTAAAATTTGGAAATTCAAACGCAGTTTTGCATGACAAGATGTTTTCAAATCAAAAAGTTGCCAACTACAATGTTTCATAACTTTTGGAGATCTACAATTTTTATTTAGGAAATTTTTCCATCCGAGGTCTTTTGAAAAATTCAAATTTTAAAATTTTCAAATTCAAACGTCGTTTTTGCATGACAAAATGATTTCAAATCAAAATGTTGCCAACTACAAAATTTCATAACTTCTCAAGATCTACAAAGTTTATTTTGGTCATTTGTTCATCCGACATAGTGGTAGTAACATTGTTCACAAATCATATATATCTCTCTTCTACTTTTATGAAACTAATATGAGACATATATATTTTATGAACAACATTATTGTCGCTTTGTCAAATGAAGAAATGACCAAAATAAACTTTGTAGATCTTAAGAAGTTATGCAACTTTGTAGTTGAAAAGTTTTTCATTTGAATTCATTTAGGGCTTCAAAAATTGATTCGAAAAACTGATTTGCCGAGGGCCAAAAAAATGCACACGGCAAAATGCCTCTTTGCCGAGTGCCAAAACATAGGCACTCGGCAAAATACGGCTTTGCCGAGTGCCAGAAAAAAGGCACTCGGCAAACTTAGAGTAAATTGCTTGTTTGAGGCCCTAAATGAATTCAAATAAAAAAGTGGTCAACAACAAAGTTTCATAACTTTTTGAGATCTACAATTTTCATTTAGTAAGTTTTTCCATCCGAGGTCGTTTGAAAATTTTGAATTTTAAATTTGAGAGATTCAAACGTAGTTTTGCATGATAAGATGATTTCAAATCAAAAAGTTGTCAACTACATAGTTTCATAACTTATCAAGATCTACAAAGTTTATTTTGGTCATTTGTTCATCCGACATAGTGGTAGTAACATTGTTCACAAATCTTATATATCTGTCTTCTACTTTCATGAAACTAATATGAGAGATGTAGATTTTATGAACAACGTTATTGTCGCTTTGTCAAATGAAGAAATGACCAAAATAAACTTTGTAGATCTTGAGAAGTTATACAACTTTGTAGTTGAAAAGTTTTTCATTTGAATTCATTTAGGGCCTCAAAAATTGCTTCGAAAAACTGATTTGCCGAGGGCCAAAAAAAATGCACACGGCAAAAAGCCTGTTTGCCGAGTGCCAAAACAAAGGCACTCGGCAAAATACATCTTTGCCGAGTGCCAGAAAAAAACACTCGGCAAAGACGTATTTTGCCGTGTGCCAAAAAATAGCACTCGGCAAAATACATCTTTGCCGAGTGCCAGAAAAAAAACACTCGGCAAAGACGTATTTTGCCGTGTGTTTTTGTTTGCCGAGTGTATTTTATTTGGCACTCGGCAAACACGGTCTTTGCCGAGTGCCCGATAAAATACACTCGGCAAAGACTCCGGCACTCGGCAAATCGCCGGTTTCCGTAGTGAACAGTTGGCATCATATTTATTTTATGAGATAAAGAAGAAACACTACTAGGAAAAACATGAGCAAAATGACTCGATGGTAATGTCTCCCAAGCTTTTATTATGGTGGAAAGGAAAAGAGAGAAAGAAATAGTACAAACAAAACCCACGCCATCACCGGGAAGAAGATTTGTGGTTATGGAGCAGTATGTCCCGGCCAATCTCCTCGATCTTGGCTTGCACCGCCATGTCCAAGTTGTTGGATCCACAGTTCCAACAATTTTATTTGTTACAACGACGTAGTTAAGTACGTAACCAGTTACCACCGGACAAATATTACTATTACACGGATGGGAATGGGAGGCCAATAAGCAGGGATGGGATCCATCTCAGGGCGATCGAGCTAGCAGTTGGTAAAGCAGTAGCAACGTGGAGGGGAGTCGAAGCAAGCGCCGCCAGTGTTGTCTTTGCTTTCAGCTTTGCATGTATCTTCGCAGGGGGTGTAGGAGGTGTCGCACAACCCATGATAGGTACCGCTCAGGTGCCTGCAGGTGTCTGCCCCAACGTAGGCCATCTCTGCATGCATGATGCCGAATAAGCAAAAAGCAAAAAGAGAATAAGCAAAAAGACACAGGGTCAGATATATGACTTAGCTAGCTTGTTATTATATATATGAGCTTATACACATGTACATGTACGTACTGACCGGCGGTCACGATGACGAGTAGGAGGAAGACAGCGGTGGTGGTAGAGAGATTCCTTGGTGACGGCGCCATCGGATGCTTAGCTTTTTGCTGCAAGGTGGTACGTTGGAGACGTACGAATGAGCTAGCGAGCAGATGGCTGAATGAGGGATCGATCGAGGAGAAGGTTGCAATATATAGACATGCATGCGCAAGTAGTAGCACGAGAAGTTGCAATAATAAATCAGAGAGACTAGCCAATTACAAGAATGTTTGGAGAAATCAAAGCAGTACGTGTGCAATGTGGCAATAAGGCTAGTCTCAGCGCACAGTTTTACTGAGAACTAGGTAACTATACAAGCTGAGTGTCACGGGGATGAAATTCCTTTCACATCTGATAAAACTATTCTCATAAATGACCTTGCCAAGTCAGCAAAATTGCTGACGTACGTGGCATAAAATTTAATGCCATAAAACTCAACATGAGACTGGCTTAATAATGTTCGGAGAAAGTAAAGCAAGCCTAATTTCATTGTTACAGCGCGCTCAATACTAGTATTGTATTATGCTGAATGTCTTGTTTGGACACGTATGGAAGATCACAGTATATACTAGCTAGGATCACATTGGAGTTTCCTCATGGATCACACATATGGGCGAACTGAGTTCTATTGTTACAGCTCAAAAGATACCAGCGGGTGCGGCTGATTTTTTTATTGAAGATCGATGTCACCTAGACCTAGTAAAATAATCTTAGCCAAGAAACACTACATCACTGATGACAGGTCCTAGCAAGCCAACAAACAGGTTTGCACTTTCAAGAAATGCTGAAATGCATATCGTCCTTATTATCTTCTTGTTGTTTCCTTGGAGAAATGATGAAAAGCTGGGCTCACACCTAGCTTGGCATGCGTGGCTTTGTTCTGGAGACATATCGGGAAGTCGGTTTCGAGTTGTTTGAGGCTGAAGTAGGTCTTCACGCGCCGTGATGGGCCATCCTTGTTGCACAAGGCGGCACATAATTCCCCTGTTTTGCCAAGAATGTTTGGAGAAATCAAAGCAGGACGCGTGCAATGTGGTAATAAGGCTAGTCTCAGCGCATAGTTTTATTGCATAGTTACCAAGACTGAGAACAGGTAACTATAGCAGCTGAGTGTCACGGGGACGAAACTCCTTTCACATCTGATAAAACTCTTCTCATAAATGACCTTGCCAAGTCAGCAAAATTGCTGACGTACGTGGCATAAAATTTAATGCCATAAAACTCAACATGAGACTGGCTTAATAATGTTCGGAGAAAGTAAAGCAAGCCTAATTTCATTGTTACAGCGCGCTCAATACTAGTATTGTATTATGCCGAATGTCTTGTTTGGACACGTATGGAAGATCACAGTATATACTAGATAGGATCACATTGGAGTTTCCTCATGCATCACACATATGGGCGAACTGAGTTCTATTGTTACAGCTCAAAAGATACCAGCGGGTGCGGCTGATTTTTTTATTGAAGATTGATGTCACCTAGACCTAGTAATATAATCTTAGCCAAGAAACACTACATCACTGATGACAGGTCCTAGCAAGCCAACAAACCGGTTTGCACTTTCAAGAAATGCTGAAATGCATATCGTCCTTATTATCTTCTTGTTGTTTTCTTGGAGAAATGATGAAAAGCCGGGTTCACGCCTAGCTTGGCATGCGTGGCTTGGTTCTGGAGACATATCGGGAAGTCGGTTTCGAGCTGTTTGAGGCTGAAGTAGGTCTTCACGCGCCGTGATGGGCCATCCTTGTTGCACAAGGCGGCACATAATTCCTCTGTTTTGCCAAGAATGTTTGGAGAAATCAAAGCAGGACGTGTGCAATGTGGCAATATAATAAGGCTAGTCTCAGCGCACAATTTTATTGCACAGTTACCAAGATTGAGAACTAGGTAACTATACCATCTGAGTGTCATTGGGATGAAACTCTTTTCACATCTGATAAAACTCTTCTCATAAATGACCTTGCCAAGTCAGCAAAATTGCTGACGTACGTGGCATAAAATTTAATGCCATAAAACTCAACATGAGACTGGCTTAATAATGTTCGGAGAAAGTAAAGCAAGCCTAATTTCATTGTTACAGCGCGCTCAATGCTAGTATTGTATTATGCCGAATGTCTTGTTTGGACACGTATGGAGGATCACAGTATATACTAGCTAGGATCACATTGGAGTTTCCTCATGCATCACACATATGGGCGAACTGAGTTCTATTGTTACAGCTCAAAAGATACCAGCGGGTGCGGCTGATTGTTTTATTGAAGATCGATGTCACCTAGACCTAGTAAAATAATCTCAGCCAAGAAACACTACATCACTGATGACAGGTCCTAGCAAGCCAACGAACCGGTTTGCACTTTCAAGAAATGCTGAAATGCATATCGTCCTTATTATCTTCTTGTTGTTTTCTTGGAGAAATGATGAAAAGCCAGGCTCACGCCTAGCTTGGCATGCATAGCTTGGTTATGGAGACATATCGGGAAGTCGGTTTCGAGTTGTTTGAGGCTGAAGTAGGTCTTCACGCGCCGTGATGGGCCATCCTTGTTGCACAAGGCGGCACATAATTCCCCTGTTTTGCCTTTTTTTTACTTGATTTTGCACATAGATAAAAAAAATTGAAAGAAGTCCATTTTTTACCATCGAACAATAGCCGAAGTCTGATTTGAGTCACTAAACTCTAAAACCATATATCTTTTACCATCAAACTGTGACAACCGGACAAATTTGGCCATCTAGATGGTTTCAACTGTGGTTTTTACTATATATATATTTTTTCTAAAAATAATAAAATCTGGTTTGATATCTTAAAATTCATAACTAATACATTTTAAATCACAAAAATACCAAACTAATACCCAACTTTTTCTAAAAATGCAGTCTACCTCTTGGTGCTCTGCTTAGGGTTATTTGAGTGTTTTATTGCTCATAGATGTGCCATTATTTAATTAAATTATTTGTTTGTGCTATATTAGACCACAAGGTTGCCAAATGATTCAGTGCACTAGGTACATGGAGGATCTCGAAGGAGACACCAGACTCACAAATGTCTTGCTCCACCACATATATATCCTATTTTGTCATTATTTGGCTAGCGCTATACTTTATTCTGATCGCCTAACTAGATAATAACTAATAACTTTCAAAAAGCGCAGGGGCTCACACTAGTACAGCGGAGTATTGTACTGGCCGTTCCAGAGGGGTTTGTATATGCGGCGCTCGGTTCCGCCAATGGAAAAAATGAATTTCACAGGCGGTTAGTTAAGATGCGCTAGTGCTAAATTGTTTACACTGGCGGTTAAGTTACGCTAGCTGCCTATGGAAATTCCATTTTCACAGGTGGTCTAATAAGTGACCGCCGATGTATATGTGTTAACACTTGCGGTTGTTGTAAAAGAACCGCCAGTGATAATATTCTTTGCACAGGGGGGTCTTCACAAGCAACCGCCTGTGAATTTCGTTTTACAGTGGCGGTTCGTTTTATCAAGCCGCCTCTGGAATTCCTTTTTCTCAGTCGGTTAAGCTAACTAAGCAGCCTCTGGAGTTCCTTTTTTCTCAGGCGGTTAAGCTAAAGAAGCCGCCACTGTAAAAATTTTAAAAATTCAAAATTGCTGCCAAATATTCCCACCAGTGAATATAAACCACATAATATATCAGACAATTATAAATCACAGAATAAATCACAGGCTTTTCTCCATGCATAATAAGAGTAATGGCAGATTAAGTCATCACACCCAAGTATGTTTATATATACAACAAAGTTTTCCACTCATAGATAGCTTGTTCCGATGACTTCTCTAATAATCATCATGGTGTAGCTCTAGCCTGGCAACATCAATGAGATCTCGGTACTCTGGTTTAGCCATCTCTTGATTGTGATCAAAATACTTTCCATCTTTGTGAACTACTTTCATGATGAACCGGCTGAAGTCATGTACTATGTTCATGAGCTTTGCGTTAGAAAGGGGTTGTCCGTCTTATCACACTTGTACACCTGCACAAAAATCAAGCCATGGTACACTTAACTAACCAAAACGGAGAGGCTGAATAGTAAGACAAAAGTTCACATATGACTATTACTTACTTTTTAGCGTTGTTGGTGTACCTCCCGTTCTGTCTGAGAAACTCGCACACATAGTACCTACAGTTACTTGCTTGTGACACTATATAAGAATTGAAAAGTATTAATAAGTGCATGTTTCAAGTTTAGTGGCAATCTCTAGCAAGGGTAGATGGTATTGAATGTATAAAAAAGTAGAATGTTGCAACAGATTTCATATTTTTCTTATTGTCATCACAAGACAATTTTTCATATGTGCAATTGGGATCCTCAGTAAACAGTTTCTACTTTTTTCTAACCATAGTGGGTTACTATGGAAGCTATATATGTGCAATGCTTATATTATTACTAGAAATCCATACTGATATATATATATATATATATATATATATATATATATATATATATATATATATATAGAGAGAGAGAGAGAGAGAGAGGACAGCGCTATTTAGAGCCTTAGGCTCTAAATAAGTATTTAGAGCACTACAGCATGCAACCGTAATTCTTTTTCCGTAACAATAATTCGCGCTAGGCATGTGATACATATTAACCGCAAAAATTCATCCCGTGACCGTACAAAGATTTATGCGATCAATATTAACCGCAAAAATCAATTTCACAACCGTAAAAAGACATGCGCTCTAAATATTATTTAGAACCTTAGGTCCTAAATAACATATATATATATATATATATATATATATATATATATATATATATATATATATATATATATATATATCATCAGCCTTACGCGGTCTCGTGTGCAGGAACCCACACGTACGTGGGAGTAACTACTCCTAGGGAGTAGAAAAGATTTTCCATATATAGGGTGAGTTTTTTATACTCCCAGGAGTATCTACTCCCTCCTTCTAACGGGTGCATCATAAATCCGATAGGAAAGATGGCTTTTGCATGCCACGTTTGAATCCCACCAAGGAGAAAATATCGGAATTGCAGATTGGAGTACCGTGTACTCCCTTTAAAATATATTATTTATACATTATGTTTTAAATAGAATATCCGTACATGTTTTTTACCATAGAGTATTTATACATACTCCTTTGGAATTAAGTATCTACACATATTTTTTTTCGAATGGAGTATATTTACATACTTTTTGGAATAGAGTATATATACATACTTTTTAGAATAGAGTATATATACATACTCTATGGAATGGAGTATGGATACATACGCTAAGATTAAGATAGTACATGTGCATACTTAAACCACACGATCGAGGTATATATATGTGCATACATTCACGTGATATACAAAACAACAACAGTATGTATTCATATACTCTGTCACTCTGTGGTATTATAATGAAGTATGAGTATGTACATTTTTCCATGGCGACGAGTATACATGCTAAGAGAAGGAAGAGTATGTACATATACTCAGTGGTATATTAATTTTTTCAACGAAGTATGAGTATGTACATTACATGAATTTTTGTACCAAAATCAACCAAACTCATTTGTACTTTGAACAAAGAAAATCGATCAGAAAAACAAATCTAGCAGCCGCCATTCCTGATTTGTACGCACAGATGCACACATCTGTTCTAGTCGTGAGCAGAAAAAAATAGCCACCCCCTAGATCCAACAACGGGGCAGCACATCACTACTACAGGATTCATTTTGCGTGACACCCCCCTAGTATTAACCGTGACGGGCACAAGACGTGGCTGTCACGGTTATTGGGTGGCCAGACTGGCCACCCGGGCACCCAGGCGCCCGTCACGGTTAATAGGTTAACCGTGGCGGGCGACCTAACATGCCCGTCACAGTTAATAAACTTTAACCATGGCGGGCCCATGTAACCTGCCCGTCACGGTTAATACATTAACCGTGACGGGCGTTATAAGGAGCCCGCCACGGTTAATGGTGATTAACCGTGACGGGCAACATGCAAAAGCCCGCCACGGTTAATCCTTCCCTATATAACCAACAGCCAGCCCCCTCTTCTTTCCCACGAGTCTTCTTCTTCCAACACTTGGGGGCGAAGGCTTTGCCCTAAAATTTGACAAACTTTTTAAATTGAGGTTTAGGCCTTGGATTTGGGGGAGAAGGACAACACAAAAGGTACATAAAGGCTCTCTCCCCACCCTTCTCTCTCGTTTTCCTCTTTTTTTGCTCAAGTTCTAGATCTAGATCTAGATCCATTCATGGTGGGAAGAGAAAATCTTGTGTATGGATGAAAGTTTTGTATGGATAAATGCTTGAGTATGGAGAATGGCTCTCTCCCCACCCTTCTCTCTCCTCCCATATCCTCTTTCTCTCTCTTTTCCATCATTTAGGCTATTGGATCTATGTGTGTACTACACTATGGATGAAGGTTTTTTCTCTTTTCTAATAATTTCTCTTTATTTGTTGCTTGTGTGTGTAAGGTTGGCAAGTATGATCGACAGGTCCGAATGGATGTACGGGTTGGATAGAGTGAATGATCCACGGTACCTGGATGAAGTGAGGAAGTTTATTACTGTTGCAAAAAGGCACCGTGAGAGATTGAAGCGGATTGCAACCATATGTCCGTGTTCTCGCTGCAAGAACTTGAAAGCCTACTCAGATCCAATTGTGCAATCTCATTTGATTATGTATGGTTTCGTGAAGGATTACACGGTCTGGACTCTTCATGGTGAAAGAGTAGATACGAGTGGCGGTGCATCTGGAGTGAGCGCATCGACGCCGACGCCGACGGCTATATCGGTGAATCAGGACGATCCTGTAGGAGCACCCGGATCATCATCTTCAGCAGCTGCGCCAGCCGGCAGCGACAATGGTTCTCGTGATTACATCACGGTTGAGGATGTAATCCAAGACTTGGCCGACGAAGACGCTAGCGGTGGTGATGGTCAGGAGGCAACTGTGAGTGGGCCCGAGGATGTGCAGCTTGTTGAGGATTTAGTCAAACACATCGATGAAGACGACGTTGTGTTTGGTAGTCCGAAGTGGTTGGAGAATTTTAGAGAAATGAAGCAGGCGGCAATTGATCCTCTCTATAAGGATGGGAGCGATTGTCCGAAGGAGTGCACGGCTCTCTGTTTTAACCTCCATATGTTGATGTTGAAGGCTCGGCATGGTTGGTCTGACACTAGCTTCAATGAGCTATTAAGTTACCTTGCTACCACGTACCCAACGGCTAACAAGGTGCCCGCCAATACTTATCGGGCGAAGAAGCTAATCCGGCATGTGGCGATGAAGCTTAGAAAGTTTGATGCATGCCCTAACCACTGCATCCTATATCATGGCAAGGAGTATGATAATTTGACTAGTTGTCCGCACTGCGGCTTTAGTCGGTACAAGAAAAATGCTGGTTGTCGCGTGGATGCGGAAGACGGGGGAGGCTTGCGGGGTGGTCCGAAGAAGAAGAAGGGGGCCAAGAAGAGCAATGCGACCAAGCAGATCTCGGCTCAGCAGGACAAGGAAGAAGAGGGTTACACGCACAAGAAAAGTCCAGCACTTTCGGTGTGGTACCTGCCCGTGACCGATCGCCTGCGTGCAATATTCGAGAACCCGGAGGATGCCAAGCTCATGTCCTGGCATGCATCAGCTGACCGCCTGAAAGACGATGGCATGCTGCGGCACCCATCCGATGGCAAGCAGTGGAAGGATTTCGACGTGGCCTACCCAGAGTTTGGCAAGGAGCCAAGGCATGTAAGGTTTGCGCTAAGTACCGACGGGATGAACCCGTTCGGTGAGCTTAGCAGCTCGCACAGCACTTGGCCTGTCGTCCTCACCATGTACAACCTACCTCCCCATCTATGTCAGAAGCGTAGGTACCTTATGCTGACCATGCTTATCTCTGGACCGAAGCAGCCCAGCAACGATATAGATGTGTTCCTGGAGCCGTTGATGGAGGAAATGAAGATACAATTTGATGTTGGGGTCCAGATGGTGGATGCATACAGCAAGGAGAAGTTCACCCTAAAAGCAATCATCTTTGTCACCATCACGGATTACCCCGGTCTCTTCTCAATGTCAGGGCAGATCAAAGGGAAGACCGGCTGCGTAATTTGCATCGACGGGACCTGCTACACTTACCTTAAGGGATCCAATAAGATGGTGTACACGAGGCATAGATGGTTCCTTGTCAGAAATCACAGGTATAGAAGGAGTATTATGAATAAATACTTTGACAATAAGGACGAGCCGCAGCGTGATCAACCAGCGCAGACTAGTTGGGGGGAAAAGGTCTATCAGATGGTCAAGGACATGGATCAGGTGGAGTTCGGAAAGAAGAAGAAGGTACCAGAAGAGGGGGCAACAAAATAGACAAGGAAGCAAAAGCGGGACAAGATGGAGGAAGTCCTCGCCGCCGTTCCTTTCAAGAAGAAGTCGATTTTCTTCAAGTACCTTTCATACTGGAAAACACTGAATACACCCCATGCCATCGACTGTATGCACTTAGAGAAAAATGTCTTCGAAAGCACGATTGGTGTCCTGCTGGACATCAAGGGGAAGACGAAGGATGGTCTCAAGTCACGGTTGGATCTTGTTAATCAGGGCATCAGGCCGGACCTTTACCCGATACCGGCTCAAAACAGTAAAGTCAATATCCCGGGCGCGGCCTGCAACCTAACGCAAGACGAGAGGACGACTTTCTGTAAATTGATTAGGGGTATCAAGGTGCCGACCGGTTTCTCTTCCAACATCAAGAGCCTGGTCTCCATGAAAGACCTCGCAATGACCGGCTACAACTCACACGACTGCCACGTCATGCTGACAGTGTTCCTACCAATTGTGATGAGGGTTATCCGTCCAGAGTATGTGAAGATGGTCATCACACGGATGTCATACTTCTTTAACCGCATCACCCAGAAGGTCATTGATAAGGCTGAGCTGCCTGCCCTGAAGGAGTTCATCGCGGAGACCCTTTGCCAGCTCGAGATGTGCTTTCCACCATCTTACTTTAATATTATGCCACACCTAATGATGCACATGGTCGATCAGATCCAGCAACTAGGCCCTGTGTACCTACACCAGATGTGGACGTACGAGTGGTTCATGTCCACCCTCAATAGATACGTCCATAACCGCGCTTACCCGGAGGGCTCTAAGATCGAGGCATACACAACGGAGGAGGCCGTGAACTAGTGTATGCGATACATAAGAGATGGGAGGGTGATTGGGTTGCCTGTCCATCACCACGAAGGCAGAACCTCAGGGATGGGGTGCACGGGCCAAAAAGTACGCACCGATGTACCAAACGAAACGGTGCAACAAGCTCATTACAGCATCCTTCATCAGTTAGTGAGCATGGAGAAATACGTCGAAAAGCACCTGGAGGAGATCCACGCAGACATGATGGGCAGGTCATGGAGCACTGGGTCTAGAACCATCACAAGAACAGCTTTATTGGGTGGCTCAAAGAGCAGGACATACCCCTTGAAGGATCAGAGGAAGATTCGGAGACAATTAAGAAGCTTATGAAAGGCCCGTCCACCCAAATCACCACGTGGTAAGGCTATGACGTGAAGGGGTACAGGTTCCACATGAAAGAGAAGGACAAGAAGAGTGCGGCATAGAACTGCGGTGTTCGATACGACGGCATCGACGAGTCCACGAGCCAGAGGACGTCATATTTTGGGCAGGTCGAAGAAATATGGGAACTTGACTATGGCCAAGACCTACGCATAACCGTCTTCCGGTGCCAGTGGGTCAATCCAAAAGCGATTGCAGTTGACGGTTATGGGCTAACTACCGTGGACCTCCATAGTATCGGCTACAAAGATGATCCGTGGGTAGTAGCAACCGATGTCGCACAAGTAGCCTACTATGTCTATCCAGAGAAACCTAAAAGGCACGTGGTTGTGTCGGGAAAGCAGCGGGTCGTGGGAGCTGATGGGGTCCAGAGCCCCGAACAATACAACAACTACGACGAGCTCCAACTTTTTTTCAATCATCCAAAGAAGATCAAGGCCATCGAGGACCGATTCAACAAGACAAGGACGATGCCCTGGGCCCGCACCGACGGTCAGAAGAGGACCATGAAAGCGCCTGCACCAAAATGATATGTATGCCAACCATATGTATGCATCATTTTGTAATATACATATTGTATTGGACTCCATTCAAGATAAGTTGTAACTTATAATTAATATATCCATGGAAACATATAATTAATATATCCATGGAAACATTATTATATAACATCAAAGCTTAAAAACATTTAATTAAAAGTTAACATGCATTATTGTATAATATGAAAGCTTAAAAACATTATATATCTATGTAAAATTGTAAAAATTGCAAAACATTAACCATGGTGGGCAACCTAACATGCCCGCCGCGGTTAAGATTAACCATGACGGGCATCCCAAAGGGCCCGCCATGGTTAATATTAACCGTGACAGGGTCTTAAAGGGCCCGTCACGGTTAATAGTTGGCTATATATACCTACACCATCCCGAAAACGCCTAAGTCCTCCGCCTCGGTTTCAATTCGACCCCGGAGGGCTGCCCAAATTTTCAACCGCCGCCACCGTGCCCGTCCTCGCCCCTGTCCTCCGCGCCGTGGTGCTCTCGTCCTCCTTCCGTGCCTTGGACGTCGACGGGAACGCGGAGCGGAACCCTAGGTCCATCCGCCGCCGCCCCCATCGCCATTCGCTGCATCCATCACCGTCCTCCTCCTCCGTGGCTGTGCACCTCCGTCCGCATCCCCGTGCCATCCTCTACGTCGGCCTCCGTCCTCCGCTGTGGTCCTTGAACCCTAGCGCCGCCAGCGCCAGTGTGCTATCCTCCCATCGGCCTCCGCGCGCGTGGGTGCCGTCGAGGGGGAGCCTAGCTCGCCTCGTCTTCCCCGGCTCTCCAAGGGGCTCCGACGTCTTCCCCGCTGCATCCATCGTCTTCCTCGCATGGTTCTTGACCGGAGACGCTGCGGTGCCTTTTACCGTAACTCAGGCGCGATGAGGAGCTGTCACCATGGATACCGCCACCGCCACTGCGTAGAGCTGGCCTAGGGAGTCCGCCGCCATTGCTGTGGATCCAGTAGGGGAACAGGTCACCACCACCATTAGTGGTGGAGGAGAGGGGCATCTCGCAGCCGGCTCCGACATGGGAAGGGCCCTACCGGCGCCGCCACCGGCAGAGGAGGAGAGGGGCGTCGCAGCCGGCACAAATAGGAGAGGGGAGCAGAAGTCGAGGTCGGATCCGCTAGGGAGGATGACGACCGAGAGGACGTGCCATCTCCCAACCGGCCTCGCCGCCCTTGCCTTGCCGAGCCTCACCGAAGGTCGGGGAAGGGGAGCGACATTGCGTAGCCACGGGTCGGGGTAGGGGCGGGGACGCGCGCTGGCGGTTGGGGAACGAGCAGCTTGGGGCTGTCGTGCCCATGGATCAGGCCGCGCGCTGCCATAGCCATCGGTGTTGGTGGGAGACCGCCGCCGCTTCTATCGGAGGAAGAGGCGGAGCACGGTGGCGAGCACGTCCGGCGCCTACGTCGAAGCTGGTACGGTGGTACCGATGTAGAGGCCGTGCGCAGATCTAGGCGGGGCACCGGCCGTGGAGGGGTGGCCGCGCGGCGCCAGTCGGGCTGCATCACCGTCGTCGCCAGGAATGCTACCGCAGGCCTCCGTCTCTTCGACGCTGGTAGAGATCGGGAATAAATGAGCGAGCTGTATCGGTGAGATCCAACAACAATAGCTAAAAAATAGGACCGATCAATTTTGTTAACGGGTCCACTCTTGTATAATAACCTGCCCATTAGCCTTACGCGGTCTCGTGTGCAGGAACCCACACGTACGTGGGAGTAACTACTCCTAGGGAGTAGAAAAGATTTTCCATATATATATATATATATATGAGACAAATATGAATGGTTATTTAAAATTACTGGATAATTATTCCGCACGTTCAGCTTTTGACATTTTTTTCTTGGGGTCATATTGTCCACCCCTGAACTTATACCACTTGTATGCCCTGCAGAAATGAAATCAAAGTCATTTCCAAAGTCTCTTAGATAATATAGAAATGTTAAAAATAACGCATGACTCACTGATCTAAAATATCGATGTACGTGGCCAGAGCAACACAGAGGGGGAGGAAAAGAGAAAAAGGGTGAAATCGAGGGGAGACGTCGGGGGAAACTCACCTTCCCTCCAATTTGGCCTGAGATGCGGAGGCGGCGGCGCTCCGATTTGGGAAGAATGCGGAGGGGGCGCAACAGGGAGGGAGAGGGGACGAATTGAGGTGGGAAGACAGCTCATCGGCTTCGGCGGCAGCGCGACGGAGGCAGGGACGCAGCGCGACGGAGGCAGGGAGGCAGGGACGCAGCGCTCCCTTGCAGGCCTCGGCATCGCGTGCTCTGAACTCGAGCTCGATGGGTGCACTGGGTCGAGGCCCACGCGGGGTGAAGCAAGGGGTGTGAGGGGAGCCGTGCTGGGCCGCGGCTGGTTCCGGCCCAGGCGGGAAGAGAAGAGAGGGAAAGAAGGAGAGGGAGCTGGGCCGCGGTTGCGTCCTGGTTGGGCCGGGAAGGGAGGAGAGGGAGAGATGGAGCCCGAGAGGGCTTTCCCAATTATGAATCCCTTTTCCTTTTTCTGTTTTGACTCCACACTCCACATATATATCTATTCATGTGTATGAATTTAAAAATATTTGAATACGCATATATAGATTTACATACTGGTGTAAATATGCATTTACGTGTTCATATATGTATATCTATATTCAGTTCCATACACACATATGCGTATATATATTGGAGATGGCTTCACTATTTCCCAGAAAATTACAAGAGGGGGTTTTGGGTTTGGGAATTTCAAGGAGGGAATTTCGGGAGGAAAATGGTGTAGGGTTTTAGGAGAGAAATAAGGGAAGGGTTTCAGGGAAATACTTTCAGTGCCACAAATAAATCCTAGAGCAACACACATATAATCATTCATACGAGCATTTCAAACATTCCAAAAGCAAGTGGAAGGCATATGGTGAATTTTGATGCACGGTTTTGAAAAGGGTTTTTCGAGAACGGTTTCGCGGAAAATATATAGGTCAAGTTTTAATTTGTTGTAAACTTCAAAAAGTTCAAATTTTTAGTGAATTTTAAATGGATGCAAAACATAGGGTGTTACAGATCTACCCCACTTAGAAGTAATCTCGTCCCCGAGTTTTGAGCAACTAGGGGAAAAACCTAGGAAAGAAATTAGAGAGAAGAACTAGAGGGAGAGAGAAAACTAATCGGGGAAGGGATTATGACTTTCTATTTGTCTGACAGTGCTGTTCCCAGGGAGCCTTCAGTCTTCTTAGTGAAATACCAGTCTTGTTCCTTGATAACTGTTGGTTGGATCCATTGCCGCTCATATTTCTTTTACCTCTTTCACGTATCCTTCTGCTGATAATCTCCTGACTTCTGATCCTAAAATAATTCCCATTTCCCGGTCCATTTGCTGGTGCTGGATTTGTGATCTGCTCCGTTACATTTTCCTTAGCTTGCAAAGCGGGCTGAGAAGCAGAGGATATGAAAATACTAGTGCCAAAGTCTGAACACAAGGACAATTTCACCATATTATAATTCCAATTCCAAGCGTCCTCCAGGGCAACGCAATAATCTGTTGTACAGAGTCAGTCCTGTGTGTCTCACTGGAAATGATTTTTGGCCAAAGCAACAGCAAGCAGATGGTACACAACTGAAATCTGCGTGCCGGAGATAATGAGTTCCCACTGATCCGATTCCATTCCCACCTCCACAACAAAGATGGCATAATGGAGGTCACCTGCACAAATGAAGTTTACTTCAGAATACGAACCAAGTGACCCTTACGCGAGGGACTATGACAGCACATGTAGGTGCAATGTCTTGCGACAGAAAACAATATATTTACTAGCGTGGGTGCCCACGCTTCGCGTGGGAAGGAGGGTGGGAAAAAAAAGGGGAAAAAAAAATTTCGTATTGGGTTTGTACTGTTCCTTATCGGTTTTTACTGTTTTGTTATGGGGGTGGGCACTTTTCATCGTGGAACTGTTCATCGAGGATCCGGTACCCGGTGCTGATGATCTACAATGATCTGAGTCTGGGGCGGCCGATAAACAGTGAAAGCTACAGTGAAATGACACACATTTAAAGTTTTATATATAGATAGATATAGATACTTGCTTTATTTCTGATCTGGCGGTGGAGCAATCACTCTTCATCTTCAGAAATGTAGTCGATAGTGCGTGACTTGATATGGCTGATCTTGTCGTACTCAGATGAGCTGCTGCCTGTTATCAAGGACTCGTACAACTGCTTCCTGCAAGTCAACTTGAGATATCTTGGTCTTACTGTTGTCACATATTCCGGAACTGTCTCCATGGTGCCGTCCTCCATCTCCATGCTGTCAAGTGCTGGCACTCCTTGTAGTACCTCCACATTTGGGCAGTACAAGATCTTGATTTTCTGCAGCTTAGAGAGATTGCTGATCCTTTGCAGCTTGGGGCTGTTGAATACATGAAGTTCCACAACTGAAGGGAAGTTCTCTATATATGTCAGGTTGCCCAGCTTGTAGAGGTACAGTTCTCTTAGAGCATGCCTCCTGCTATTGGCGAGCCCTGCTGGAAGAGAGCTCAGCTTGCAGTTAACAATGACGAGGCCCTTGAGTGCAGGCATGGCCATAGCTTCTGTAGTCTCACTCTCGCTGCCCTCCTCCCAGTGCCATTCCTCCCATTCACACAATCCAGCCATACGAAGAGTTGCCAGATTAGGAAAAGCCGCGGTTGACCTAGTGGTGACAATACCTCCACCCACTGGCAGGGAGGAGGGTGACTGGAACTCAGGCCCGACACTCTTGATCGCAGGTGCATCATTAACGACCAGTGCCTCCAAAGCAGGAAGCTGGCACAACCCGTTGGGTAGTTGGTTGCAATAGCCAAGGTTGTCCATCCTTAAATGCCTCAGGCTCTTAAAGGCCCCTGTTGCTGGAACCATCATCCAATATGGTAGCCGGCACCCAGAGTATCCTTCCATGTCTAGATGTCGTATGCTCGATGGAGGGCGCAGCTTCTCAATTACCTCCTCCACTACTCTTTGCTGCTGCTGCCTATTGATTTCATCCCTCAATTCCATGAATCCGCTGCTATCCAATATAATCCCAAATAGTCAAGGTGCACCTTGCTACTAATCATGGCCATTTCTGCAAATGAGCTATCTGCAACTTTTTCTAGATTATGTAAAGTAAGGCTCCGAATCTGGGAAATGGGTCCTATTTCTTCCAGGCTGCACCAGTTCCCATCCACCTCCATGTCCATATGTACTCGGAACCCATAAAGTGTTCTTAGATTTCTTAGCTGACCAAACCTCTTGGGTATTAAAACATTTTCATGGGAACCAAACATGTTGAGAGTTCTTCGATGCAAAAGCTGTGTAATGCATCTAGGGAGATGGTCTAGCTGTGGACATCTATTAACCACAACATGCTGCAAGAACTTCAACCTATGAATGTCTCCAGGTAGCCTGGATATATTTGTATCGTCGAAGTGGAGGTATCTCAGGTGCCTTAGTTGACATAGAGAGTCAACCAATCCATCACAATCAGTACCCCATATAAAAAACACTCTTAGGGTAGACAATCTCTCAAATGAGTCACTAGGCTTAACATTAATTCCTAGATTTGTAATTAATGTTCTTACTGATTTTTGCTTCTGTATAATATCCCGTTCCCATTCTAGTGCTGACTTGGTTGATCCTATAGACAAGCGATGTACATGGCTATGGCTGCTACCACCTCCATCTTGCTCATCCTGTACCACCAATGATTCTTCTTTAGACATAAACTCAGCAAAAGATCGCACCACGTCATGCATGGTGCATTTGTATTGAGTGAGAGCTAATTCTTCAGTTGGTTCAATAAGATTCCTCATGATTAGCTCCTGGTAGTACCCATCTGCTATTTCTTCTAGCTGATCACCATATGAAGTACTACTTCTGTGCTCTGGATGGATAAATCCCTCACTGATCCACATCGGAACCACAACACTTTGTCAAATACTTGTACCTTTTGGGAAAAGTGAGCAGTACAGGAAGCACTGCTTCAGCTGGGGAGACAAATCCTCATAGCTCAAGTAGATCGTGTTGTCCAGTTCGTTAGGCAATCCAGCTACTGACCATGCATGATGGTTCAAAACAGCCTCCCAATGACCCTCGCTTCGGGACTTTGTACTTAGCAGTCCTCCCATCACTTTGATAGCAAGTGGTAAACCACCACACTTACTGATAATTTTCGTCCCGACATCTTTCAGGTGATCAGTTCCATATACCTACCAGCACAAACAACCACTTCTACTAGTTAATAAATCATTGAATTTACAATATCTAATTTGTCGAACAATGATAAGCAAATATATATCCGATTTGTTAAACTATAATTATCTTTTGTATGCCCTCCCCCGCGTGCGCTGCTCACGAAAGAAGCTAAAACAATAGATACTTCCTCTGTTTCAAAAAAAAAATAAATTATGGGATTCACGCCACGACAAAATTTATAATAAATAATATTAGTATATTTGTAAATAAATTTATTTCTTCAACTAAATTTATTATAAAAAATATATTTTGCAATAATTTTTCGTACTTTTTATATAATCTTGGTTAATGTTTAAATTATTTGACTTCTCGAAAAGTGAGAATTGCATTCTTTCTCAGATGGAGGGAGTAGAAAGGTTCAGCTTGGAACTTGTGGGCCCACCTCACTTTGGGAGCTGTCCGTGGAAGTTCCGCCCAAAGCATTGGCTGATTGGTCGATGCAGCTAATTTTTTGCTTTCATTTAGTTTGCTACCAAAATTTGCCAACATCGCACATTTGGGTTGCCAAATTGATGACAGACGTTTTTGTGCAACTTTTCACAACATTTGATTACTGAATATTTGGCATGGAAAATTTCGGTAACCAATCAAGCATGCCTTAAATATGCATAACTTGCAAAAATCAAATTATGATTTTTGTGGCCAATCTTACATGTAGATGGGGTCGTAATTTAAGGAAATAGATGATACTATCTCTTTACCAAAGATTCAATTCTATGTTTAGATTGACTCTAACTTTCTCTAGTTTGACCAAGTTTATAGAAATATTGTTAGCATTTATCACTCTGAATAGGTATACTATGAAAAAAAATGTACAATTAAGTCGATAGTTGAGAGATGTTTATGTTACCTAGATTATTTTAACTAATGAAAAATGTGGGTAATTTGGTTACTTTTGTTACTTTTCATGATGATAGAGGTGGATAATTTGTATGCATATTAGGGGTTTACATTAGGTTATTACTAGCAGACATACATGTATGCTGCAATGGGAAGTTTGTTGTGTGGTAACATGGACGACTCGTGTGTTGGAGATTTATTTAGTGATCAATTCATGTGTTTCAATTCGTCTAAAATCAAACTCTATTTTGTGCCTTACCACACGCTATTTAAAGTCATGTGGCCAGGAGGTTTAGTGTTCTGTCAACAACTGTGTTATGTATCCCTAATTCATTTTGAAATTGAGCTATGTACTACGCCTGAACACTTAACTCGTACAATAAAGGTTCAAAGTGGTGGACCTCGCAAATACTTTGTATTCCAATTTGTTCTGAAAATAGACTCTGCGCATGCTCAGACATGGTACTCTAACTTGTACACAAATTGAAGAGATTGAGTTTGTTGGATCCCCATCATGCGGTTGTGAGTGATCAAAGTCAAATAGACCTTTATGTCTTTAATATATGAAAGAAGCCCCGTGCGTTGCTATGAAACAAGTCCTAACAATTTGAAAAAGACGTGCCAAATTTGACTGGACAAGTTTTTAAATAAAACAAAAAATGAGAATTATTTATGACTAAAAAAGGCAATAACTAATATAGTTTCAAGGGCATCACGACGAAGTTTTTGGTGGTATCATCCTGTGACAGTGTGTAATAACCTTCTGGCACTTTTGGGGATGTAACTTGAAAATCATTTTCAAATATGTGTTGTTTAGCTTATCATTGCAGTTATTGTGTTTAGGATCTCTTAAACTTTTATGTCTTGTTGCAAGGTGGCTCCTTCCATGTAATAGAATTTTCATTCCCTAATGTCAGCTACTTTTTTTCTTAATAGTCGAATATACAACTAGAGTTTCAACTTAAGATATATGCACAAAATATTATAGCGACTAATAGGATAAAATGTGAAGGCTAGTATCTAGGTCCATAACATCATGGCTCATGGACTACAACACATTGCGGACACATAGATTTGTGATGGAAAAAGGAAGAAACAATGAATATTGATGTAACAGAGGTAACATAGTATCTATATGCTATTATGTATAGAAAATAAAATAGAGGAGCAATTTGATTAGTTATAGGTACTAAAACCATTTCCACAAAGTTCTAAGACATATCTCAAAGGTTCAAGGCTGTACAGGAGCACTTTTAACATTTTAGTGTGGCAATTTAGATGCATAATTATGAGTTACTTTAGATTCAACAACAAAGCTCGATAATTTATGGCTTTACTTGGAGTTATTTATCATAACAAAAACTGAGGATGATAATACACATCCTTTCTTAAAAAACAACTAGTTTGTGATACCATAGTTTTCTTAACCTACTATGTAAAAGAGGCCCTAAATAGATAGAGTTAAGGGAATAATGTGCATTAAACTGCAAAAAAATGGTATGTGTTCACTAACTTGACCAAGTGTTGGCGGCAGCTGTTTGTTGAGCAACAACCAAGCATCGTCTTCGTTGAGTGGGCTGACATGATGTTGGTAGAAGGAGGCTCCAGACTGTTGAGCTAGGTCTTCTAATCTTGTAGTGATTAGCACCTAGTTTCCCAGTTGATTATTAGTGGCATTTCTGACTGGAACACTAAGCACATTGCACCATGCTACATTACTCCACACATCATCAAGGACCAGGAGAAACCTGCCCGTGGACAAGGTGTTGGTGAGCTTCCGTGAGAGGAGGGTCTTGTCCTGCAACCCACCATAGACTCCCCCAGCATGCTCGATTGTAGTCCTGAGAAGCTCAACTTCATCGAAGTGTTGGGTTATGCTTAGCCATATCTTCACTTTGAAGTGCTCTTGGACGGTTGTCTCATTGAAGATCTTCTGGGCAAGGGTGGTTTTGCCCATGCCACCTGTACCCACAATGGCCACCACTTTGATGTCGTGGTGTCCATTGATGGTTAGCAGCTGAGCAATCTCCCTTGTCTCCCTCTCAATCTTCTCACCAACAATAGCTGACTCAACGAACTCAGATGTCACCGTCGCTCTAGTGGACATCCTCTGTTCTGGGTGGGATTCTAGATTGATGAAGTTGAACTTGTGAGCCTCTTTGTATATGTTGTCCAGCCTCTGGTTGAGCTCCTTGATGCGGCTGCCTATCTTGTGTGCGAACACCGGATTCTGAAGGCAGGAGAGCAATGGCTGGCAGCAACCCGGAACCTTTTCAACCATGCTGCGACCTTTTGATTCCCTCTGCTTGTCAGCTTCGATTTGACATAGGTCTAGGATGTCAGTGGCGTCATACATGGTGTTCTTGAGCTTCTGAACCCATCTTTGCACACTCATTTCAGTGATGCGCTTCCTCTCAGCATCAGCAAGGAAGCATTTGATACTTTCCATGTTGTTCTCTAGCTTCTCGATATCGCCAGATATGCCCAGCAACATTTTCACCTCTTCTATTGCCATGTCGGCTATCATCTGCATCACGTAGGGTCCCATAGCATCCAAGATGGCAGCCATGGCTTGAGCAGACGTCCGTCCTATATAGGTATACAAGTACATCAGAATCAAACACTTGTTTGGTCAGAACAACCACACAATCGTTTATTCTTTTGTGCCGCCCAATACAGGATCCTCATAATTTGGATTGCGATCATTCTATTTTCAAACTAGATCTATGGGTTGGTTTTAAAAGAATTAGGGTTAGCAAAGGTATACAAAAATGTTGTTTAATGATGTTGTTTAATGATCAAGATGCTTAGTATGATTACTTACACCAAAAGGCAAGCAGCAGGGAGTATAAAGATCAAGACATTTAGTATACTTACATACACCAAAAGGCAAGCATCTGGGATTTTTAAAACTAACACTGGAATAGAACTAGCCTGGCTCTAGCTACCTATTTTGCTCGTTCTTTTTCCATTTTTAGAATGATACATATAGAACTTGCAGTTATCATGTAGATCGCTACAGTTGCATTATAGAAGCATCATCCTGCATTAATCTGAATACGTACAACATGCATGCATGTATAGCTAGCTAGTGAAACAAACTTAGAGAGCATCTCCAAGAGCATCTATACAAACCTCTTTATATCGTAAAATTTAGAAATGGCCAGGCTCCTATAGACTCTCTAAACCACTCCATCTCTTTTGCAATGTAAAACCATCCTTCTTGCTCTCCATCAATAGAGAGGCTACACTGTTATCTAAATTCAAGATATGGTAGTTCTCTGGTGAAATTTTCACACAAGAAAATTTGTGATAAGGTATTATTGGATACAGAACAAAACCTAGAGATATATTTAGCCAATATTTGTGAGAGATTTCTCAGCTCTAAATACAGATATAGTTGATGTTTAGGGAATCTCTTGGAAAAGCTAGGATGGACGAACAATGCAAGCAAGAAAGTAAGAAGACATTACAGAAAAAGAACTTTAAAATTATTGTCACTGCATATATAGTTGCGGGATAGAGGATGGAATCACCTTAATTTGCAGGTGCTCCTTGCGTCTCAGTTGGGCTACAGGCACAGCGGCAGCAGGCATGAGCTTTAGCTTATATATAAGATGTAGCAGCTGGAAAAAGTAAAAAAAAAAGTGACGATCCAATCCTTGCTACACACTCCAAGAATCGAGTGCCAGACTTAGAATGAAAGCAGGCCGCATTACTAGTAGAGTAGTATATAGTTGTATAAAGGCAACTCAGCAATTCCTTTTCTTTCCTACAGCTCGAGTTATGCCTTGCTTGATGACTGGTAAATGCACCATTAATTAACTATAATATATAATAACTTACTTTGTGCTAACTCAAGATCTACCTTGGCATAGGAATAGAAAGCAGACAATGCAATGCAGGAATTCCTTGATTCTGGGACTCGATACTGGGTTTTGGATCTAGATGCAGAGCTTGGGTTTCCACGCTGCTGACAAATTGCCACCACAGCCGCTTTTGTTAATGGTGCCACCACAGCCGCTTGTGTTGAAGGCAATACCGTGCTCGTTACACCACAGCCGCTTTTGTTAAAGGTAACTAGTATATTGCCCGTGCTAACGCTACGGTGACATCTAGAAAAAATAAATCATAAAACTAAAATCGTTGGACTCCTCCATGACCACGAAAGCAAGAAAATCACAAGTGCAATCCCAACCGAGCTCCAAAAGATGAACTTCCTTTATCTAAAAAAAATAAAACCTAATAAAATCAATTACCCTAAAATCATTCTAAAATATAATTAATTTTTGGTGTGAACAATGAAATTATAGCGCAGATAATCATTGGTCTAAGGTAATCTCATAATTTGAGAACTGTTGCTGCCAAATAGCATCACAGTTCTACCCCAAGCATTCTGTCGAATAACTGAAGTGCATCCTCCAACCTCCTATTCTACTGAAGCGCATCAACTGCTCTCAGCCCCAAAACTCATCACTCGTTCTGCCTCATACCTGCAACTCTGTTTTATGAAATGTTCATGGTCACTGGTTTAGGCATCAACATTAGCAAACTAAATAAATTCTTATAGATCCAATTTTACTTTGAACACTTGTTTATTTTCTTCAATGGCCCGAAGCTCCTAATGCAGAAGACCAAATTAATTAGAATTTTACTTTGAACACTTGTTCATTTGCTTCAATGGCCGGAAGCTCCTAATGCAGAAGATCATATTAATTAGAATTATGTCTCACTATATGGCATGCGAGGATGGTTCAACTTTGTGAGATGTAGATGTGAATTCTTTTCTCTCCTAGTTACTAATTTGCATGCTAATTTATTTCAGCCAGTGACTAATGTGTGCTAATCTAAATGAATATCTCTTTAGCATCAAATTAAATGTTATGCCTTTAGATTCTAGCTAGTAGTAGATGCAATGAAGCTTAAAATAGATGTGTAACATGTACTTACAATCCAAAGCTTCCTTCTTTTGCAAGAAGCAATTTTTAAGAAGGAAAAATGGTGTAGGAGGAAACCAAAATTTATATCACACACTTGCAAGCACAAGCAGAGATAGCTGCCCTAATCACATAACTGGATAAAAATTAGGTAACCCAATCCAAGAACCACTATGCATGGACAATGATGTACCTTGCACTACTACGCAAATGATTTTGCAAGTGTAAGTGCAATCAAGCCCTAATGTGGGTTTTGGCGTTGATGACCACCAAATTAGAGGACTAATGAGATTTATCGAGATGACAAGCAGGGAATCAAAAATGTGCTGACACTAAGGTTGGTGACACGCACGTGGCTAAAACAATTGCTGCTGATGGGGACAATTTAAGATGTATTTTGTTTAAAAATTACATTTTTGAACAGTTGGTAATCTCCTTAATTTTCATTAGTTGAATAATCTCCTTAATTACATTTGTTTATTCCTTAATTTTCATTAGTTGAATAATTTGTTTATTCAATTTTTTAATGACCTGTGCAACAAATATGGATGTGTTTTAAAATTAACATGTTGACTTAATTTCCATTCTGCTAGCTTTTACATGATGTAATGGGGGAGGTTAATGATGATGAAATGTTGTAAAAAATGGCATTAGTGTTCCTCTGGTTATGAATTTTCTTCATAGACACGTGCGTGTCGCATGTGCATGGCCACTAGTACATAATAATTTCTATGCATAAATGGCGTCGCAAGAAAGCAGAGCATTCGGGTTGTGATCTGCTCTGATCCGTTAAGTTATCCTTCCTTGCAAAGCAGAGCATCTGTGTATACGATATACTGGTGCAAAGCAGAGCATCGTCCATGCTTTGACTGCTTCCGGCGTTTCATTCATCAACAGACCTTCACTCAAGAACGTTTTTGTCGCTGTTCCCGCCTGGCCTACTACTTGAATGACTCCCAGAGGCAGGCCACCAAGGATGCTGGGTAATCGCTGGTCACCATCAAGGAGGGTATCTTTGAGGTCAAAGCAGCAGCTGGTGACAATCACCTTGGTGGTGAGCACTCTGACATCCGAATAGTCAACCACTTTGTCCAAGAGTTTTAGAGGAAGAACAAGAAGGATATCACTGGCAACCCAGGAGACTGAGGACAGCATGTGAGAAGGCGAAGAAGACTCTCTAGTGGAGATGATCAATGAGGACAACATATACCACTCATGCACTTGCAATATTGAAAGCTGTATTGCACCCTAACACCAAAGAACAACTGGATGCGATATATATGGCCAAACGGGTGTTGCATAGGCAAAACATGTTTAGACACAGGTATATCACTACGCCAGAACACTCACTGCCGGAGCATCATTGTCAAGTGTGCTTGGACTGGCAATGACTACTAATTACTACCGAGTGGTAAGGCGAAGATCTAAAAAAACTGCGGGAAGCTAAATACCCGACAGTAACGGAGCCTGTCACTGCCGGTTGAGGCCACCACTAGGCAGTGATGTATCATTATCAATTCATTGTATGAGCCGATAGTGATATGTACCATATCACTGGTGGGTTGTGTTCGGTCACATTTTTCTTGCATCCAAAACAGCCTAACGAGCAGGGGATATGGTGCTTGGTTGCGTCGGAAAAGCAAAAGGACAAACACTGGACCGAGGAGAACACCATGGTCGCCCAAAAGTAGCACAGTTGCAAGGTGTTTGGTTCCTGGTACTCTCTGTTACGTTTTCCTTCCTTTCGAAGCAGAGGATGTGTATGTATATTGGTGCAGGCTACAAAGCAGAGGATTAACATATAGTGTTTGCATACATTGCAGGGTTCAGAAAAGCAGAGGACAACCTTGATGCGCCTGTCTGTATTCCATGTCTGCTTGCGGTATACCATTACAAAACATTATGTTCATTACAATCCCGCGGCAGAACCTTGAGTAGTTTTACCAATGCAGGAGCAAAACAATATGAAAACAGTAGTGCCTAAGTTTGAACACAAGGACTATATTCAGAACTCTGCTTCATCACCATATAATATGGCGTCGTCCAGCGCAAGGCAATCTGGACAGAGTCTCTGTGCCTCACTGGAAACGAAATTTGGCCAAAGCAAGAGCAACCAGATGGTACAAAACTGAAAACCAAACTGAAATCTGCATGCTAGAGATAATGAGCTGCCACCGATCCGATTCCCATTCCTACAGCAAACATGGCATGTGGATAGCTGCATAAATAAAGTTTAGTCCAGAACACCTACTAAGCATTACGCAAGGGACTATGGCCCCGTTCGCTGGTCTGAAACTTAGCTGAAACTGGCTGAAAAACACTGTTTCGGCTGAATTGTTGTGAGAGAAAAACACTGTTCTGGCTGAAAAAAGAAGTCGAACAAGCCATTTTTAAGACAAGCGAACGGGGCCTCTGTGTCTATGACTGCACAGAAGTAACTACCTGGCCAAATATATACTTGCTTCATTCCTGATCTGGCGGTGCATCAATTAACCTTCATCTTCAGCGCAAATAGTGCATGACTTGATATGGCCAATCTCGTGGTACTCAGATGACTAGATGAGCATCCTGTTAATGAGGACTCATACTGCTGTCAGATATTCCGGAAGTATCTCCAGGGTGCCGTCCTTGGTCTCCATGCTGTCATGTGACGGGACTCCTTCGAGGACCTCCAATTTCGGGCAATGGAAGATCCTTATCTTCTGCAACATGGAGAAGCCGCTGATTCTCTCGAGCTCGGACAGTCAAACACGTCGACTCCCACAACCGAATCAAAATGCTCTACAAATGTCAGGTTGCCCAGCTCGCACATGTGAAATTTTCTCACATCATGCCTCTTGTTGCTGGTGAGCTCAGGCACCTCAGCTTGCAACGTGTGCCATCGTAGCATCAGCTCCACGTCACAGTCATTTGACACCCTTGCTTGCAGGGTCCCTCCCCTGCTACGACAGGGAAGAAGTTTTTTTTTTAGTGGAAGATAGGGATTTTTGTTGCTCAATTGAAATGTTTACATTCAGAAATACAGGAGGAGAGCCAAGCCACACAGGACGGCCAGCCCCAAGAGAGCATGCATATTTAGCTAGACGATCAGCCTCCCTATTACATTCCCTACCTTCATGTACAAAACACACACAATCAAAGGATTTTACCCTTTCCTGAATATCCTTGAGGATCATCACATAAGCACAAAGAGGCATTTCATGTATGTTTCTCACAATATTTAGGCAATCTGAAGCCACTATGATCCTTCGAATACTACAATCTTCAGCAAGAGCTAGTGCCTCCAAGAAAGCCATTCCTTCAAGAGTCTCTGGATCAGTTATATTTGCTATAACCGTAGCACTAGCTGCAATGAACTCCCCACGATCATTATGAGAAACCACTCCAATAGCTCATTTGGATCCTGCTCGGTCTACAGCAGCATCTGTATTTATTTTACATTTACCTTGCTCCTGTGCTTTCCAACGCCTAGTTTTTTGTTTACATTGAAGTTGCTTCCCTCTCTTAAACTCCATTCCCCTTAGCATTTCCAACTCTTCAATCAGACGATTGATCATAACCATTATGGAGTAAGGGCTCTGAAAGACTCCCTCATGAATTGCCTTCCTTCTTGCCTGCCATATTGCCCAACAAGTAACAAGGATTCGTATCGCATCAGCTTGAGGAATATTGCAGCACATAAAAGTAACCCGTTGTTTTACGCAAATGAGAAATTAAATCTGCTACATCCTCATCCAGCAAAGCCCAAACACATTTTGACATTGTGCAAAAAAGCAAAGAATGCTCCCATTTGTCATTATCAGCTCCACAAATTTTACAATGAGATGTAGTTGCCAGGTTCCTGGTTTTCAGCACACTCGCAGTTGGAATTGAATTCAAAGCAAGACGCCAACAGAATACTTTAATTTTTTATGGCAGCTTCAAACTCCAAAGTTTTTTCCATTCTTTTTGGCTTGTTGCAAAGTCAGAACAATTAGCTCGTCCTTCAAAGTAATCCTCTCTACTTTTCTTAACCTCAATCAACATTCGATAAGCAGAGCGTACAGTAAAGAGACCATTTTTCTCATTTATGATGCCAAGCCCAACAATCTTTCTGTTTTCTCAAGCTTAAAGGAACCTGAAGAATTGCTTCACTATCAATTCGATAGAAAACACACTTACTAACTCGGACTTCCATGTCATAGTGGTATGGTCAATTAGTTCACACACTTTTGTTGGAGGGTTAGTTACCTTTGAACATGTAGGCCTGCACATGCCCATCCTTGGTATCCAATTGCAGTTCCAGAATTCTGTGCTTTCACCATCACCAATGAGTTTGATCAACCCTTGTTTCAATACCTCTATTCCATCACATATGGCCCTCCAGGTGTTAGATGGATTGTTCCCAAGAGGAGCATTAAGAAGATCATCACTTGATGGAAAATAAACTTATTTAAGAATCTGAGAGCAAAGTGATTCTGGCCTAGTAAGAAGGCGCCATGCCTGCTTTGCAAGAAGCGCAAGATTAAAGATTTCTATATCTCTAAATCCCAATCCACCCATATATTTCGGTTGAACCATCTTTTCCCATGACACCCAATTTGTTTTCCTTTTGCCATTTGCACTTCCCCACCAAAATTTACGTAACAAAGAATTTATGTGATCGCACAATCCCCTTGGCAACCTGAAGCAACCCATAGTATAATTGGGAATTGCTTGGGCGATAGATTTGATTAAAATTTCCTTTCATCTGGCTGATAAGGTTTGTTCTATCCATCCTTGCACTTTGTTCCAAACTCTGTCTTTTAGATACTTAAAAGTTCCATTAGTTGTTCTGCCACCTTCAGTGGGTAAACCTAAATATTTTTCATTCAGTGACTCATTCTCCGCATGAGTTATAGACTTAATTTCATCTTGAATCACTTGCTTACACCCTTTGCTGAAAAAGATTGATGATTTTTCCAGATTCACTTTTTGACCAGATGCTTCACAATACTTGGTTAGAGATTCATGAACTACTCGAGCATTGCTTGTTGTTGCTTTGAAAAATAAAAGACTATCATCAGCAAACAAGAGATGGTTGATCTGTGGAGCAGTACATGATATCTCAATTCCCTGGACCCCACCATCTTCACCTGCTCCTTTCAGCACACTAGATAGTCCTTCAACACATAGCAGAAATAAGTATGGAAAAATAGGATCACCTTGTGTAATCCCTCGAGATGGTTTAAATTCTTGAAGCCATTCTCCATTGAATAAGATTGAGAAGGAGACTAATTTAACACACTTCATAAATTTGTCCACCCAAACTCGACTAAAACCCAATTTTAGCATTACTGCCTCAAGGTAGCTCCATTCAACTCTATCATAGGCTTTTAACATATCCAGCTTCAAGGCACAATGAGCATGTCTTTTGGACCATTTAGCAGATACAAAGGGATCAGATTCCAAGGAGCCATCCAAGCACTCTCTTTCCAAGAGAAGCAATGGGCCTAGTAAGAATGTTTGCAGCCAGAGAGACTCAGTTGGTGATGATGTTGATATTCAAGAAGATGCAAGAAGCCCATTGAAAAGAGATAGTGAATGACTTCCAAAATCTGATGGAAATTGGGTTCATAATAGTATCACTTTGGAAGCGGGTCGAGAACATGTTGATAATAAGCTTGCTATGGTACTTTTTCCACCCATTAATAAATAGGGAATTATGGGAGACAACTTTGAAGAATCTGGTGGATGTCTATTGGTGAATGATGGTAACTCAACAGGGCAGGTCCCATAGCCTCAAAGGACGGAGGCTGGGGAAGATGAAGATATTGAGATGATATCGGCGGGCTCCCTAGTGGAGTACCGCCGGGAGCAATGAAAACCTTAAGCTAGAACTGTCGTGGGATTGGCAACCCCGCGAAGTTAAGGAACTTCGCGATCTTGCAAAGGACTAAAAAAAGGTTTTTTTATTGGTAATGATGCGGCGATTAATTAAGGAGGCCCAAACCAGGGAGGTTCATAGGAGGCGAATGGGCCGTGCGAAGTGGTGTGTGCATGTGCCCATGTCGGGCTTGTACCAGTGAAATTAGAGGAGCCGTATGTGATTGACTTTGTCTGTTGGCTTTGAACCGTGGCAGCAATTTTCCTCGTGTACTCGGGTTTATTAACACTACTAGTCGAGATCCTATCAACCACTCCTTCAGCTTGCTATATGAGGCCGCTCGATCCTGCTCTAATGTTATGTCTGGGTATGTATAATCCATGCATCCTCTGACTCGAGCTAGATGATGGACACTAAAATCAAGATTTACCATGCCATAGCATATTTACATACCACCTGTTTTGTTGTTCTCGATCAATCAATTCGCAAAAAAGGGTCTAAATTAACTAGGGAGGGAACATATGTACATCTATCTATATCTCCAATGAAGATAAATCCCACTAGCAATTTATCTTGCCATGCAAAGTATCCACATCAGCATCCACTAGAACATCCCACTAACACATTCAACTATCTCGCTATGCAAAGTGTCCACATCAGCATCCACTAACACATTCAACTAACACATGCCATTATTCCTTCATTCAAACTATTCACATTAGCAAACTATATCATTTACTAACATATATTTAGTTGTCCACATCAGAATGCTAAAAATCTCCCACTAATATGTATTCTGATATTTATTCAATCATATTACTAAATATAAGTAGTATAATTTCGCCAGCTATTCCCGCAGCAACGCGCGGGGCGTTCTCCTAGTTTATATATATTTGTGAAGCCCACGAAGCAGAGGACAAGGTGTTTGCAGGGATCAGGAAAGCAGAGGACAACCTAAGCACTACCTGTTTGTGTTCCAAGTCTTTTTTTAGATAAAGGATAGTTAATATCCAGCTTCATCAACAGAATGTAGAATCAGGCCATTATTACGAAGTTGCAGCACCCAAACACAACGACTGAGTTCTTACAAGCAAATACGAAGCTCAAAACAACACATGAAAGTTTAAACTATCGAAGACCAATCCGACTAGTGGACGCGTAGAACTGCAACCTCGAGGAGGCCACAAACATGGATGAGTACATCCCTATATCCCTCATGGCGCTGTAACTGCGCCCACACCCGGAGCCAGTGCGTTACCTGCAAGAAAATTTTTGGTCCGCATTTGTCAAAGACAACTTCGTTTCTTGTAAGCCATATTGCCCAACATACATAAAGATGCTACTAGTTTTATTTGGTCCTTCCCAAATTACACAAACGATGAAAAATATCATACATGCTAATTGGTCTCGGAATTCCAAACACTAAGTGCACAGCTCGCCACAAGAAATTAGCATGTACACTTGAAAAAGAGATGATGTTGAATGGACGCCGGTTTATGACATAAGCAGCAATTCTTATCCCCATTCCAATTTCTTATGGGATTGTCTTTAGTTAAGACAACACCTTTTTTCAAATACCACATGAAAATTTTAATCTTGGTTGGTAATTTAGCACGCCAAATTTCTTGAGACACTCTCTGACCCCATTACTAACTGGCAGCGTACATTGATCTAACTGAGAAAAGACCTAATGACTGTAAGGACCAAATAAACGTGTCCCGACCTTCCTGCATGTTCAATACTGCTAGCGAAGAGACAATCCTGTTCCAATTCTCCATGTTACTGCCCACTAACGCTCTTCTAAAAGAAACATTTAATGGTTTGGACAGAAGAATATTAGCGATAGTGTCATGTTTCCTACGAACAATATTAAACAAGGTCGGATACTTTAACTTCAAAGGTTCGTTGCCAAGCCATTTATCTTCCCAAAATCTGATGTGAGAACCATATTTTAGCTCGAAGTAACCAAGACTAAGAAACTAGTCCTTTACACTCAAATGCCCTTTCCGAAAATGTGAATCGCTTACTTTCTTAGAGATTTCTCCCAGTGACTTGCTCCCGAAATATTTGTTTCTCAACAGATCCCGCCAAACCCCTTGTTCATTGCACAACTTGAACAACCATTTACTTAGCAAGAATTTATTTTGTATTTCTAGGTTTTGTATACCCAAACCTCCTTGATGCTTTGGTTGACAAATAGTATCACATTTTACATATGTACTTTTTTCTAGTGTCGATCATTATTTTACCAGAAAAACCTTGATCTAAAAAATCTAGTTTTTACAGCACCCCCTTAGGTACTTCAAAAAGGACATCATAACCATCGATAAACTTGACAGTACCAAATTTATGAGCACTAACTGGCCTCCAGTCGTTAAAAGCTTACTCTTCCAACCACTCAGTTTCTTCTCAAACCTATCCTCAACCATCTTCCAATCCTTATTATTAAGTTTTCTAACATGCATTGGAATGCCCATGTAACGAAAGAGGAGACATCCGGTCTTACATCCAAACAGTTGGGAGTATTCGACTTCTTGCTCTTTGGATTTCCCAAAGCATAAGATTTCACTCTTACGAAAGTTGATTTTTAAGCCAGACAATTGTTCAAAAACACAAAGTAGTAGCTTCATGTTTATTGCTTTTTCAAAATCATGGCTCCTAAAAATCACTGTGTCATCAGCATACTATAAAATGGACAAAGCATCTTGTATAAGATGTGGAATAACCCCTTCTACATAACCTTTTTCCCATGCTCTAGCAATGAGTAAGGCCAACATGTCTACCACTATGTTAAATAGTAGAGGAGACAGTGGACCACATTGCCACAGGCCCATTTTTGTTCGGAAGTAAGAACCTAAATATGGTCGTTTACTTTGTGTTAACATTACCTCCTTTTATGAAATTATCTATCCAATTACACCATTTTTCTGAGAAACCCTTCATTCTTAAAGGTTGTTGTAAAAATCCCATTTAATTTTGTCATAAGCCTTTTCAAAATCAATAATCTTAAAGATAATACCATCTTGTTTTTTGGTGTGAAGCTCATGTGTAAAATAACAACCCCCTCCATGATGTTTCTATCTGGGATGAAAGCTGTTTGTGTCGGGCAAATAATTTTATGGGCTATACTTGTGATCCTATTGGTGGCTACCTTTGTAAAAATTTTAAAGGAGACATTCAACAGACATAAAGGTCTGCATTGTTAGATTTGTGTTGCACCATTATTTTTTGGTAATGAAATTATTGTTGCAAAATTGAGGCTATGAAGTGGCAACGTGCCTTGGTGGAATTCCCCAAACATAGCCATTAGGTCTTCTTTTATTGTGTCCCAGAAAACCTAGTAAAACTCTCGTGGGAAACCATCTGGCCAGGGGCCTTGTTGTGCTCCATTTGAAAAATTGCCTTAGGCACCTCGCTTTCTGAGAATTCCTTTATTAAAGACTCATTTTCCAATTCAAAGACCTATGGGATGTCTTCTTTTTTGGACTCGTCAAGTGTAACATTGGTTTGGTCTGATGGCCCAAAAAGATTATTGTAAAAAGTTGTGATATGCTTCTTCAATTTAGCATCACCACAAATTATACTATCCCCATCTACCAACTAAAAATAGGAGTTTTCCGATGTCTCCCATTAGCCACCAAATGATAATATTTTGTATTTGTGTCACCCTCTAAAAGATTTTTAACCTTTGATCTTTGGTACCATTCCAGCTCTTCTTCTCTTGACAGTTTAGCAAGCCTCTCATTAAGCACATGTTTAAGGTCTAATTCGTGAGCTTCTAGTTGTGTTATTTCAGCCTTTTTATTCAACTCGTCCAGCTTGTTTAGTAATAACTTTTTTCTTTCTTATAAGCACCACTAGTGTTTTTGGCCCGTCCCCTTAAGTATTGGTGCAATCTTCTAACTTTTGCCTGCCATCTTTTGAGTGGAGTTCCAACTAAATTTGTGCTTTGCCAATTTCTCTCTAATCATTTCACACAAACCATCACGTAGCAGCCAGCCCAATTCAAACTTGAATTGTGGTTGGTGATTCGTAGATGGGTCCCCTGTGTTTAGTAAGAGTGGGGTATGATCTGAGATCTCTCTAGCTAAAGCATGCAGTGGTATGCGGAAACGTGGCCTCAAAATCAGTACAAGCCAAGACTCTATCTGGTTTCTCAAAAGTCTGGCATTGTAAATAATTTGCCCAAAAGCATCAATAATCGAGTTGAAAAGAAAAGGTAACATATCATTGTTGTTCTGCTCCGGCCGGAAATACACTGACCCCAGACTTTTGCCTTTTACAACAAGGCAAGCAAGTGCATTCGCTAGTAGAATTGCAGGCCGGGCGCTGGCCGGGGCGGGTTGCATGCTGCTGTCCGTCAACCCGTCTGCGCGAGTCGCGAACATTATTGCGGGCTTATGCGGCTAGTTGTTGCAATGCAACTGGAGATGCCTTGGATTCACTTGTGTCAAGTGACATGTATTCCCAAAGTGCTGTCGAGTGCTGGACTGCTGGGTGTCACTGCACCACATCCAGCATCCACTCCAGAAGACTCAGCAGGTGGCTCAGCTAAGCCCAGGAAGAGCAAGAGGAACCGTGCCAAGAGTGTCCGGGTATCCGGCCCACAATGGGTCTGTAATGCGTGTGTGCGTGAGCCCAGGAGTGAGGGAGATATATCTTTTAGTTGAAGGTGTCGTCGTCCGGATCCCCTCCCTGTCTCCTCTATTCTTCATGTTGCTCCTTCGATTGGCAGTAGAAGATGAGCACCCTCAGGATGTTGCTGACACTGGGACACCTTGATGTACCTGCAGATTTGGACAGCGGATCAGAGGATGCTGATCTTGTGCAATCTGCAGAGATCACTGATCCTCTTGTGCTTGGGGCAGTGGGATACGTCAGGCTCCTCGTACAGGTTGATGCTTCTCAGAGCATGCCACACGGAGAGCCCAAGCGTTAGAGTTGCCCTGCTCTGCTTTGTTTCTACTCTGTTATACTTCGTCCATCCTCTCTTGACGGACATATGGTGGTATATATAGGATGAACTGCAGTCCTCTGCATCCAATGCAGTCTGAATGAACCATTATATTCCTCGGTCACAGCTCAAAGTGAAGGCACGTCCTGGCTATTTGCTCTGCTTCCCTCACAAAGCAGAGGGCCTTGCATATATTGGTGCAGTGCAGGGGACAAAGCAGAGGACATGGTGTTGCCATGGAGCTCGGTGAAGGAGAGAACTCCATAATCGCCATGACATCTAGGAGGCTAAGTGAGATTGATCAACAATAATGAATGAGATGCCTGATTACATGATCATCATACAATGTTCGTGCTGCATGTCTCTGCTGCTTTCATCACCGCACTACAAGGGTGCAGGAGACGCCGCCGGTAACGATGATTTGGCAGCGTGTCGACAGTCTGCATGTGAACAAAGTATGTGTACTACCGCATGCTGGAGACGAGCTTCTATCAATTCCAAGCAGATGATCTCACTCCCACTTGCCACTGCAAAGCTAACATCATTTGGTTCTGCCGTAAGGATCCTGGATCCCTGCATACATTAGTTAACACGGTCAGTGCATAATGACACATGAAAATACGTACTACGTGGGAGAAAAATTGTAGTTACAAATATAGGAGACGTGTTGACACTCAAAAATGTCTATTTTTGTGAAGTTGTCAAAATAAGAAACGGACCTCACCGATGCGTTCCTCTCATCGAGACGATCAAAAAACATATATGGAACGTTCAAATCGGAGTCCAGATGCAAGAGTTATGGCTCCTAGAAGTTTGGCGAAATAATGAACTACCGGTACTACCGGTCCGAGACCGGTACTACCGGTAGTTATTGGGTGTTTGGCGCAAAAATGAACTACCGGTACTACCAGTCCGTGACCGATACTACCGGTAGTTGTTGAAGGTTTGGCGTAGTTTTGCGCAAAAATGAACTACCGGTACTACCGGTACAGACCAGTACTACCGGTAGATTGACCGGTACTACCGGTAGTACTATCGAAAAGGGTTGTTCCGAATCAAACTTTCAGATCTCGAATCGGTTTGTTTCTAAATCGGTTTTTGACAAGTTTTTGACGTGGGAAACTTGGAGATTAAGCTTTGGAGATGTTTCCTATTGGGATAAAACCACCCCCCTCTATAAATATGAGAGGATCATGGCCGATTGATCCCATCCTATCAATCGTCAAAATTACAGCACAACTCTATTCTCTTGCCCTAATTCTCTTCTCCTACCTCTACCCTGCTGTCCGGCACTTCTCTCCACGGGATTTGTTGGCATCATAGGCGGCCTTGCCGGTCCTAGGAGATCCTCCATATACTTCCTCCTGACGGATCCTTCCGGAGGTGGTTCGGGAGCCTTTTTCAGCCTAGAACGAGCTCTACATCGGCCTGACGATCTCTAGATCGGTTTGGCCGGTTACGCTTTGTTCTTGCTGCGTTGCAGGTTGTAGGATCAACCTCTTTGGGCGTCTAAAGCCCTCTAGTGTGTTGGCTCGCACCGCGTTCGACGTCAACATACTTTTTGGCGACTCCGCTAGGGAAACCAAGGCGACAACACAAGTTTTAATTTATTAGCGACATGGGTGGAAAAGACGAGATTCCGAAGAACGCGTTCGACAAGAGCGACGTCAACAGCGGCAACATCATCGTCCCCGGGTCCGTGGATGAGCTATCCGAGGAGCTGCGAACACAGTTGGATGCCAAGATCGCCAAGCTTACTAAAGCCTTCTTAGGGGGCTGTTCTAAAGGGCGGCACGACAAGGTTTCACAGTTCAAGGAGCCTAAAGTCAGCGACTTCGTCTCTTCTTCATCATCACAAGAGGTAAACCCTAGCAACAAACCTATCTTTGATGATGATACGCATGCCGGATGTGCTTCTATGATCGTGCAACAGGGCATAGTTTATGATAGTAAGCTTGAACAATTTACTAAATCTCTTAATGCACGTTTAGATAAGATGGAGAGTAAGATAACCGATCATGATCAATCGGGTGTGTTACCGCCACCTGAATTTGGCATGCCTTTCAATTACTATGAAAATCAAACTTCATATGCTGATGCTAGCAAGATGAAATCGGTCTCTACGGCGCCTAAAACCGTTAAGACCGGTTCTCATGGAGCTAGTACATCTCAAGGGGGTGTTAAACCATCGGCTCAATCCTTAAGAACCGATCATAAAGCATCTAGAGCTTCGGGGGAACACACTATTTTACCAAATCCACCGAAGTCATCTAGTCCAATTCCTAATGTTACTCCCAATGATACTATAGATATAGATGAAACTTTGAGGAGGTTTAAGGAGGAATTATCTAAGACTCTTGAAAAAAGTTTAGGTGTTCAACTTAAATTTGGGAACAATATATATATTAAACCATATCCATCTGCTTATGATCATGCTAGAGCACCTCCAGGTTGGAAAATTCCTGACTTTCATAAATTTAGTGGTACTGACAATAAATCAACCATGGAGCATATTAGCATGTTTCTTGCACAAATGGGTGAATTCGGTGCTGAAGATTATATGAAAATTCGTAATTTTCCTTAATCTCTTACCGGCACCGCTTTTAATTGGTTTACATCATTACCTGCACTTTCTATTACTTCTTGGGCTGAATTAGAAGAAAATTTTCATAATCACTTTTTTACTGGCGCTCAAGAAACTAGATTGTCGCATCTCACATCGGTTAGACAAGGCAAAGATGAATCTGTTAATGATTTCTTTAAATGGGCTAGAGATATTAAGAACCGATGTTTCCACTTGATGATCTCCGAGAGAGATCTTATTGATATATGTTTTAATGGCTTACACTCTAGTATTAAAAACCAACTTGAACATGTGCAATTTGTTAATTATAATCATTTGGTTGAGAGGGCCGTTTCGGTTGAATCACGCCTTAAAGATTCTCGTGATACCTATAAATCCCATCGTTCGAATACACATGCTTTTGATGGTTGTCCAGATTGTTTGGATGATGAAAATAGCGAGTGTAATGCTGATGAAATTAGATGGCCAGCTGAAAACAAGATGGTCACTTGTCCTTCTCTCAAGCCGATTCAAAGGAATCGGAATGAGGAAGTGAAGTTTACTCTTGATGTTTCTAAATGTGACCGAATTTTTGATGAATTGCTCAAAATCGGATACATTAGAATTAATTATACTTTGCCTTCCGCAGATGAATTGAGAAGAAGAGCTTATTGCAAATATCATAATTCTTATTCTCATGCCACTAACGATTGCAATGTTTTCCGTCGGCAGGTCCAATCGGCTCTCAACGAGGGACGATTGAGTCTTACCGATATGCAAATTGATAAGGTTCCGTTTCAAGCACACATGAACGTGGTTGAAGCGGGAGCTCCAGCAATCTTGATTCGTCCTGAGCAAGCCGACAAAGCTAAAGGCAAGAACATGATCATCGGCGAGCCACGTGTGACACCGAATGTCCAAAAGAATTCAGGGCGCACGATGGTGCTTGAGAAAGACGAGGAAGGCAAGAATAAGCTCAAGATCACCGCTGGATCAGCGGAAGCATTGCAGAGGCAAAGATGGCGCGAAACATATGCGGCGCAGCAGAGGCCGGCTAGGCCGACTCCTCCAGTCGGCCAAGCCGACACCTCCAATCAGCCCAAGTCAGCTGAGACGACTTATGCAGTCGGCCAGACCGGCTCCCAATGTTCCAGCAGCTCCAGTGCTTCCGGTGTTCATGTTACTCGCACATTTGTTTCACAAAACCCAGAAGTTGGAGTACGGAAGACTAACGAGCAGAAGAAGAATGTGGTGAAGCCAATATGCACCTTTGATCGGCTTATGGCCAAGTACAAGGAGAAAAAGGCCAATTCCCAGAATCGGCCTATAAAAAAAAGAGTCGTCGCCTCCAAAGCGGGATGAAAATAAGAACAAGCAATTGGCTATGACTCCTTCTGCAGGTCCATCACAGGTTGTTCGCCCTCGTGTGTCTCGGTGGGGACCCCCGCTTCCACAGATTCCATCATTGCCGCCGCAATGGGATCCTCAAGGGGTTTGGGTGCCATATTCGACACTCGTAGCTATGCAACAAGGATGGGGAGCATCTGCTGGTCCTAATCCAAGGAGCACCGTCTTTAGCCGATTGGGTAATCAATCGAGCTCTAGCGGCGCGAATCAAGTGCAGGTGAAGACTTCTCGGACTTTGACCTCGCAGGAGTCAGCAAAGGCACCCATGAAGCAAGCTTATGTGCCTAAGAAGGTTGAAGAACCTGCGAAGCCTACTCGTTTGCCTAGCATCATAATTGGCTCGATGGAAGCACCTATTGTCAATTCCGACAAGCCGATTGTGATTGGCGAGCAAACTCTAGCAAGCAAGCAAGATGAAGCTCTCAAAGATGTTGCTAGAGTTGAAGAGAAGAAGAAGCCGCCAAGAGATCCACGTTATACCCAACCCAAGTGGTGTCCTACCGGGTTGGACAAGACTCAAAGGCGGAAATTGCAGCGTGCTCGATGCAGACAAAAGAAGAGAGAAGCTCTTGGGATGATAGAAGGCCAAGCTCCACAAATAATTCCCCAAGAAGTTACACCGAATAGCACAAATAGTGTCGCTGCTCCTATTGAGTCGGCTAAGGCATCCTATGAACCGGCTAAGCCGACTGCCACTTCACTTGTGCAGGTCGAGAAGGAGTCAGCTGAGCCGACTGTTCAGTCGGCTGAGCCGACTATCACTGCTAGTTTTGCACTAGAGTTTTCTGAATCGGCTATGGTGGCTCCTGAGTTGTCTAAGCCGATTCTTGCAGGTTCTACTGATCTTGGGGATTCTCCAAAAGATTTTGTCGTTGCTATCGCTGTTGTGGTGGACATGGAGGTTCCCGAAGAGAAAATGGTAGACTACGAGCCATCACCAGAGCGAGTGGAGATAAATGTGGTGTACTTGTCCGCCGATTACTATGTAATCGACCATGATCAAGAAGAAGCAGCGGCGGAGCTAGTTTTTGCCATTGAGGATGCCGTTTTCAAGAAACCGAGCGCGCCGGTAAATCATCTCAAGCCACTACATGTGAAGGGCCACATCAACGGCATTCCGGTCCATAACATGTTGGTGGACAGCAGGGCGATTGTGAATCTCATGTCGTACTCGCTGTACAAGAAGCTTGGTTGCAGGGATCAAGAGTTGGTCAGGACCAACATGATGATTACCGGTGTTGGCGGAGGCGTTCGACTTCCAGCTAAAGGTATTGCTAACGTTGAGTTAACCGTTGGGAGCAAGACCTTGGCTACGGCATTCTTCGTCGCTGATGTGCAAGGGAGCTACAACTTGATACTTGGGCATGATTGGATCCACACCAATCAATGCGTGTCGTCCAGCTTGCACCAGTTTCTCATCCAGTGGGTGGGAGATGCTATTGAGGTCGTCCATGCAGATTCATCGGCTGAGGTTTTCATAGCCGATGCCTCCGAGCTTGGGGGGCAAGGTGCTATGGGTTGCTTGTCAGGAAGGGATCTCACAGGTTATGAGTTTGTTAGCTACACTCCTAGTGGGTTTGTTCCTGTATCATTGAAACCGATTGACAACCGGCTCAATATTATTATATAATTGTTTTTTGCAATGGATGACAATGTTGAATGGTTAAAACATCGTGTTGAACAGTATCAGACTGAAAAGACCGATGCCTGTGAGGCTATTGATGATTTTGATGAGCTCAATAAGTTGGGCCAAGGTTTCACATCGGCCGATCCTTTAGAACAAGTTGATATTGGAGATGGCTCTCTGCCGCGGCCAACGTTTGTTAATCAAAACTTGGAAGCCGATTACAAATCTGAATTAATCACGCTTCTCAAGGAATATTCTGATTGTTTTGCATGGAATTACACAGAGATGCCTGGACTGAGCCGAGATCTTGTTGAGCATCGGCTCCCTATCAAGGAGGGGTTCAGGCCATTCAAGCAACACCCACGGCGTTTCAATCCTGCAATTCATGACAGGATTAAGGAGGAGATTAATCGGTTATTGCAAGCGGAGTTCATTCGACCATGCAGATACGCGGAGTGGGTTTATAATATTGTGCCTGTTGAGAAGAAAGATTCTAGGAAGATCAGAGTCTGCATTGATTTCAGAGATCTTAATAGAGCTACTCCAAAAGATGAATATCCTATGCCTATAGCCGATATGCTTATTAATGGTGCTTCAGGACATCCGGTGATTTGCTTTATTGATGGTAATGCTGGTTATAATCAAATCTTTATGGCTGAAGAAGACACATCGAAGACGGCTTTCATCTGTCCTAGATTTCTTGGCTTGTTTGAGTGGGTCGTGATGACTTTTGGGTTGAAGAATGCTGGTGCAACCTATCAGAGGGCTATGAACTTAATCTTTCATGATCTAATTGGGGTGATCATGGAAGTCTATATTGGTGATATTATGATTAAATCGACTGCCCATAAATCTCATTTAGCCGATTTGTGTCTCGCTTTTGAAAGGATGCGCCGCTATGGTTTGAAGATGAATCCACTCAAATGTGCTTTTGGAGTATCGGCTGGGAAGTTTCTAGGCTTCATAATTCATGATAAAGGCATAGAAGTTGATCCCAAAAGGATAGAGAAGATTAAGGGAGTTCAGGCGCCTAAATGTAAGAAGGATTTACAGAAATTCTTAGGAAAGGTGAACTACTTTAGAAGATTTATTGCTAATCTGTCCGGGAAGATTATTCCTTTCTCCCCCATATTAAAGTTGAAGGATGAATCTGAATTCACTTGGGGGGCAAAGCAACAAGAAGCATTTGAGAAGATAAAGGAATATCTATCATCACCGCCCGTTCTTCGTGCACCTAGAAGAGGAGTTCCATTTAAACCTTATATTGCTGCCGAAGATAAATCAATTGGGGCTGTTTTGACTCAAGAGGATGAAGGTAAAGAATATGTGATTGCTTATCTTGGTCGACGTCTTCTTGATCCCAAGACAAGGTATGCCCATATAGAAAAATTATGCTTAACAGTGTACTTTGCATGTGCTAAAATGAGACACTACCTTTTATCAAGTACATGTGTTGTTGCATGCCAGGCCGATGTGATTAAGCACATGTTATATCGCCCAATCCTCAGTGGTAGGTTAGGAAAGTGGGAATATGCTTTAATTGAATATGACTTGACTTATGAACCATTGAAATCAATTAAAGGCCAAGTTCTTGCTGATTTTATTGTTGAGCATGGTATTGATTTAGATGAAGAAGTCAATTACCTTACTTTTACTCCCTGGAAATTATATTTCGATGGATCGGTTTGTAAAGATGGCCAAGGTGTTGGTATTATAATGATTTCCCCAAACGGTGTTGAAGCGGGGATGTTAAGCCGATTAGAATTTCATTGTACTAACAATCAAACCGAATATGAAGCTCTTTTATTCGGATTGATCATGTTAAGTTCAATGGGAGTGCAACATGTTGAAGCATATGGTGATTCCTTGCTGGTGGTACAGCAAGTTGCTGGTGAATTTCAATGTTTAGATGGATCACTACGTGCTTGCCTTGACGCTTGTCTTGATTTAATTGCTAAATTTGCCGAATTTAGGATTCGGCATATTCCGAGACATGAAAATCAAAAGGCCAACATGTTAGCTCAACAAGCATCTGGCTTTGACATCAGTGGGCGTAATTTCCATATACAAGAAAAGCCGATGCATCAATATTCTAATTTTTACTGTGCAGGTACGGGTGAACTGGCTAAACCGACTGTTTCAGTCGGCTTAGTCGGCCAGGAGTACCTATCCGACTCCCAGGCGGCTAATGTTGCTATTTCGCCCAAGAATGCCTCAAATCGGTCCGAATCAATTTCTGATAGTTCTAGAACCGATTTAGAGGATTGGAGGACTCCTTTATTAAATTATTTGCAGGATCCTAATACTAAAGTTGACAAGAGTATTTGGCGGATTGCTTTCAAATACATGTTACATAATGATGAGCTATATCGCAGGACCGCCAATGATTTGTTGCTCAAGTGTCTAGGATCTGATCAAGCGAGAGTGGCTATGGGAGAAGTCCATGAAGGTATTTGTGGTACGCATCAATCAGCTTCGAAGATGAAGTGGTTGTTGAGAATGGCTGGTTTTTATTGGCCTACTATGATGGCCGATTGCTTTCGCTATCACAAAGGATGTGAAGAGTGTCAAAGGTTTGAGAATATTCAGCTTGTGCTTGCTGCTATGCTTCATCCTGTTATCAAACCATGGCCTTTTCATGGTTGGGGGCTAGATTTCGTTGGCCAAATTCATCCTCCATCTTCAAAGGGACATCGATTCGTCTTGGTTGCTACAGATTATTTTACTAAATGGTGTGAGGCGGTTCCTTTGAAGAATATGACACATAGAGAGGTGATTGAGTTCATTACCGAGCATATTATTCATAGATTCGGCATTCCTCAGACGTTAACCACAGATCAGGGGACATCGTTCATGTCTAAAGAAGTGAAGGATTTTGCTGAATTATATAAGATTAAGATGATCAATTCCTCTCCCTACTATGCTCAAGCTAATGGCCAAGCTGAAGCTAGTAACAAGACCTTGATCAAGCTCATCAAGAAGAAGATTGAGGATAATCCAAGGAAGTGGCACGAAGTTTTGTCTGAAGCTCTTTGGGCACATCGCATCTCAAGGCATGGTGCCACTAAGGTTACTCATTTTGAGCTAGTGTATGGTCAAGAAGCCGTGTTGCCAGTCGAGGTAAATTTAAATGCATACAGGCTTGCAAGTCAAAATGATTTGTCTCCTGTGGTATATCATGATATGATGATGGATAACATCGACGAGTGATCGATAAAAGATTGAAGGCTCTTAGGGAGATTGAAAAAGACAAAGCTCGCATTGCCAAGGCATATAACAAGAAGGTTAGAAGCAAATCGTTTCAAGTTGGAGATTTAGTGTGGAAGACCCTACTACCAATTGGATCGAAGAGCAATCAGTTTGGCAAGTGGTCGCCGAATTGGGAAGGTCCCTACAAAGTGATCAAGGTGATATACGGAAATTCCTATCTGCTAGAGACATTGAAAGGTGAGCGACTCACAAAGGCAATCAACGGGAGATATCTTAAAAAATATTTCTCAAGTGTTTGGCAAGAAGCCTAGTGCTCTCTAAACAATGGCCGATACATGTATCGCCCTTAGAACAAAAAATGTCCGATGTATACATCGCCCTTAGTCGCTAAACAACCGATGTGATGGGTATCGTTGCTGCTCGGTGTGTTCACCTGAAAACAGGTGGGCATGTGTTGACGCTCAAAAATGTCCATTTTTGTGAAGTTGTCAAAATAAGAAACAGACCTCACCGATGCGTTCCTCTCGTCGAGACGATCAAAAAACATATATGGAACGTTCAAATCGGAGTCCGGATGCAAGAGTTATGGCTCCTAGAAGTTTGGCGAAAAAATGAACTACCGGTACTACCGGTCCGAGACCGGTACTACCGGTAGTTATTGGGTGTTTGGCGCAAAAATGAACTACCGGTACTACCGGTCCGTGATCGGTACTACCGGTAGTTGTTGAAGGTTTGGCGTAGTTTTGCGCAAAAATGAACTACCGGTACTACCGGTCTTTGACTGGTACTACCGGTACAGACCAGTACTACCGGTAGATTGACCGGTACTACCGGTAGTACTACCGAAAAGGGTTGTTCGGAATCAAACTTTCAGATCTCGAATCGGCTTGTTTCTAAATCGGTTTTTGGCAAGTTTTTGACGTGGGAAACTTAGAGATTAAGCCTTGGAGATGTTTCCTATTGGGATAAGATCACCCCTCTCTATAAATATGAGAGGATCATGGCCGATTGATCCCATTCTATCAATCGTCAAAATTACAACACAACTCTATTCTCTTGCCCTAATTCTCTTCTCCTACCTCTACCCTGCTGTCCGGCACTTCTCTCCACGGGATTTGTTGGCATCCTAGGCGGCCTTGCCGGTCCTAGGAGATCCTCCACGTGCTTCCTCCTGACGGATCCTTCCGGAGGTGGTTCGGGAGCCTTTTTCAGCCTAGAACGAGCTCTACATCGGCCTGTCGATCTCTAGATCGGTTTGGCCGGTTACGCTTTGTTCTTGTTGCGTTGCAGGTTGTAGGATCAACCTCTTTGGGCGTCTAAAGCCCTCTAGTGTGTTGGTTCAGACCGTGTTCGACGTCAACAAGATGACAACAATCTTACTCTGGCAAGACTTGAAGACAATTGATTGTCAACAATTGCTGTAGCAACACTTTGTTTAATCACCATATGTATTATGATGCCCTGCCGTGCCTTTGTGTTATCCAATGAAAGCTTTTCCTGCAACGAATGAGAGTAGAAGCAATAATTAATAATATGAAAACCCACTTCCGGCCCAGTGAAAGAATGCAGCTATGCAGTTACCAGTCTTTGTGTGCATCTCAGTCTTCGAGGCAGACAATGTTGTGCTTTCCAATGTGGCTGATCTTGTCCCATTCGGAGCTACCTGGAGATGAGGAGGATTCGTATAGCTTCTTGTTGCATTTCATCTCGAGATACCTTTGGCTTACTGCTCGTAGATAACCTGGAAAGCGTATCCATGGTAGTGTCCTTGAGAACGAGGCTGTGGAGTGCTCGGATTCCTTGTAGAACATGTTAGGAATTTAGGCAATTTAACGAGTAATTTAATCTAGAAAATTAAGATAATCAACATGTTTGTGGCATCATATATGTGCATGTGTGATCTAGCATATACATATACGTAGATGACATTAACTAGCAAGAAAATAGTAAGAAACCGAACGATTTCATACCCAGCGGCATCAATGCCGTTCGCGCTAGTCGACATAGCGCTTGCTGATGTTGTCGTCCCGCTCGATGCCGTGCAGAAAGGTTGCAGTGCCGATTCCCGTGACCTCCGCTAACGTCAAAACACCGGGAAGAAGAAGTAGCGAGTAGTCGTGCCGCGCCGCGACACTCCCCAAAAATGTGATCGCCGGTCTCCACCCGAGCCGGTGAACTCGATGCCGACGTGCGTTCTGGAGGCTCCTACTCTCCCAGGGTCTTGTGCGCGCAAGCCATGGGAAGGGAAGGCGTGGATGCAGCGAGTTGTGTAAAGAACCAAGAATTAGACCGGTGAGGAGGCCTTTTTTATTGGATTCTCGGGTAAGCGAGAGGACAAGAGGAGGCGAAGAGGTGCCGGCGCTCAGCGTCCACGAGGTAGACGAATGGATGAAAGGAAACTCCCGGAATAATGCCTCATCAAAACAAAAACGAAAGTAACTCCCGAAATTGATGAATTGGCAAAACCTTTCCCGTCCCGTCCCGTCCGTCCGTCCGTCCGTCCGTCCGCTCGCCTGCCTCGCCTCGCCTCGCCATGCCACGCCCACACCCACGGCCCGGCCCGGCCGACGGCGGCGGCGGCGGCGCGCGCGCGTGTGGCATGCTAGTATCCTTTTCTCAACTTTTGAATATATACGGATATTATCCAATCATATAAGTCGAGTCAACGTCAAGTCAATAATCAAGCCTGTATTATTTATTTCAAGCCATAGAGATATTAGGATTATTAAATCATTAACTTGGGCCTAGCCCATTAAATAATCCAACAATCCCCACCAATCTCTAAGGTTTGGATAAATAATCTCGAGTATCACAACTCTTTGATATACCAGAGTTTCAACGGTGACTCTTAAGTTGAACATCCGTCTAGAACAATGGTTCCACTCACTCACAACTGAACAATGGACTATGCCTTGAATTGTCAGTTTTGTGCGAAAATGAGCTTCACTAAAATTCATATCATGGTACTAGGCTGCTACAAGCATCCCCTTTGTTTTGAAGCATATACGTCACACTTCCTGAGCCTTTCATGAGTATCTAGAGATTACCCACATCTCATAGACTAGCAGTCGAACTCATATAAGTGTGTTCCTTAGAGGATGTTCTGTAGGACAACATCCTTGCTTAAATAAGCCACTCGGATCACATTAAGGACTTATCCAACCTGCCATACAGCATAAGAGAAACGGCGCATCTCCAATGAGTTTGAACTTAAATAAGGGGTTTCTCCCTCAGTCAACCACTAGCTTGTTTCGCCATTCTAATTCACGGGATCTCCGATCACATAGAACAAGTTGCCACTATGGCGTGACTTCAAGTGGGTCTCAAGCCCAACTCCCTCGATGCACCTTCTATCACATTACGTGACAGACCCTTGGTGAATTGATCTGCCAGATTCTTGGACGTATTTACATAGTCCAAAGCTATTACTCCGGAGTTTCTCAATTTTCTGACAGACTTCAACCGCCTTTTCACATGCCTTGTAGACTTCATGTTGTCCTTAGAATTGTTCACTTTGATTATCATTGTCTGATTATCACAGTTCATGGAAATAGCTGGTATAGGTTTCTCAACCACTGGTAGATCCATTAGGGGTTCACGAAGCCACTCAGCTTCAACTGTGGCGGTATCCAATGCTGTGAGTTCTGCTTCCATTGTTGACCTCGTTAAGATGGTCTGCTTGCAAGACTTCCATGAAACAGTGCCACCTCCAAGTGAGAACACATATCCACTTGTGGTATAAATCTCATCAGCATCAGATATCCAGTTGGCATCACAATAACCCTCAAGTACCCTAGGATACCCGGTATAGTGAATTTCATAGCTCATAGTCCCTTTTAGATAGCGCAAAACTCTTTCAAGAGCATGCCAATGATCATCTCCCGGGTTTGACACAAACTGGCTCAATTTGCTCACAGCATAAGAGATATCAGGCCTTGTTGCGCTAGCTAAATACATAAGTGAGTCAATTATTTGGGAATATCTCAATTGATCTTGTGCAATTCTTCGATTCTTTCTCAATGGCACACTTGGGTCATAAGGAGTTGGAGCAGGCATGCACTCGCTATAACCAAAGTGACTCAGCACATTTTCCACATAGTGGGTTTGCACAAGAGTAACCCCACCATTTCCTTCTTCTCTCAGTAGCTTTATGTTAAGGATAACATCAGCCACACCCAAGTCCTTCATCTCAAAGTTACTAGACAAGAAGTCTTTCACATCCTTTATCACAGTTTCATTATTTCAAAAATTAAAATATCATCCACATATAAGCACAGAATCACACCCTCGGCAGCACCAAACCAATAATATACGCATTTATCAGCTTCATTCACAACAAAGCCTGCTGATGTCAGAGTTTTGTCAAACTTCTGATGCCATTGCTTAGGCGCTTGTTTAAGACCATACAAAGATTTTAATATTTACACACCTTTCCCTCTTGACCATTTGCTATAAATCCATCAGGCTGATCTATATAGATCTCTTCCTCAAGCTCTCCATTTAGGAAGGCTATCTTAACGTCCATCTGATAGTAGCCAAGGATAGTAGCACTCGAATAGTCGTTTCTCCTTCTTTCTGAGTATAGCCTTTTGCTACAAGCCTCGCCTTATACTTCTCAATAGTACCATCAGGCCTGAGCTTTTACTTGAGAACCCATTTACATCCCACAGGTTTGCACCCATAAGGATGGTCGACCACCTCCCATGTACCATTAGACATAATAGAATCCATCTCACTCTATACCGCTTCCTTCCATAAGTCAGCGTCGGGAGAGGAATATGCCTCTTCTATAGTTCTGGGAGTGTCATCCACAAGATAAATAATATAGTCATCGCCAAAGGATTTTGCAACCCTGCGCCTCTTACTCTTTCGAGTGACCATACCATTATCCTCTTCAGGAATATTTTCATGAGTTTCATCAGCAGCGTTATTTACCGGTTCATGTGTCTCATTTAAAGATACAGAATCATGACTAGAAGTGCTAAGCATATTTTTCAAGGGAAATTCATCTTCAAAAAATGTAGCATCTCTCGATTCCATGATCGTGCCTTCCACCATATCTGACACTTTGGAATTTATTATTAAAAATCTATAACCCACGCTGTGGTTGGCATAGCCAAGAAAGACACAATCAACGGTTTTGGGTCCAAGCTTTCGCTTTTTGTAAATTGGCACATTCACCTTTGCCAAACAACCCCATGTGCGCAGATAAGAGAGATTTAATCTCTTTTTCTCCCATTCCTCGAATGGTGTGACTTCTTTGTTCTTTGTGGGCACTTTATTCAGAACATGACACGCTGTCAATATCGCCTTACCCCACTATTTCTTAGATAGTCCCGCAGTGTCTAATATGGCGCTAACCAACTCAGTTAGAGTGCGGTTCTTTCTTTCAGCAATCCCGTTGGACTGTGGTGAGTATGGCGGTGTTCTCTCATGAATTACACCGTGCTCCGCACAAAACTCAGAAAACTCATTTCAGAAATATTCTCCTCCGCGATCAGAATGCACCCGTTTGATTTTCTTTTCAAGTTGGTTTTCTACCTCAGCCTTATAGATTTTAAAATAATGCAGTGCTTCATCCTTTGATTTTAACATATATACGTAGTAAAATCTAGTGCAGTCATCTATGAATGTCATGAAATATCTTTTTCCACCTTTAGTCAACTCGCCATTCATCTCACACAAGTCAGAATGGATTAATTCTAGATGTGCCAAATTCCTCGCCACAGCAGCCTTGTGAGGCTTGCGAGGTTGCTTCGTCTCAACGCACACATGGCACTTAGAAGTTTTGACTAGGTCAAATTTCGGGATTAAATTTAAACCAGCTAAGCGAGACATGCAACCAAAATTAACATGATATAATCGCGAATGCCACATGTTCGCCTCATTATCATTATTAACATGGTTCACAAATTTAACATCACCATCAGTTAAAGACAAGCGGAACAAGCCTCCGCTCTCATAGCCTTTACCAATAAAAGTTCCAAACTTAGACAACACACATTTATTCGACTCAAAAACAAGTTTATAACCATCATGACAAAGCAAAGATCCACTAATCAAATTCTTCCTTATTGAGGGGACATGCTGCACGTTCTTTAGCTGCACGGTCTTTCCCGAAGTAAGCTTCAGATCGACCGTACCAACACCACGTACAGCCGCACGCGCCCCGTTCCCCATCAACAAGGAGGAAGCCCGCCCGACCTGATAAGAAGAAAACAAGGAAATATCAGCACACACATGTATATTGGCTCCTGTATCAACCCACCAATCAGGTAAATTAAAAACTGAAAGAACTGTATGTAATAAATTACCATACCCCGATGTTCCTCCATCAGCCTCAACCATGTTGGCAGATTTCTTCTGATTTGGCTTCCACTTCGCATCTGGGCAATCTCTAGCAAAGTGCCCAGGCTTCCCACAAGTGAAGCAGTTGCCCTTTTTCTTGTCTTTCTTCTTCTTCTTCTTGAAAGAAATAGTGTTCTTTGGCTTCATATCTTGCTGGTTTTTCTTCTTTAGTGGTTTAGGATGATTCTTTTGCACCACATGTGCACTAGAACCCCCTTCTCCAACTTTCTTCCCTTTGACATCTTTTGCCCTTGCCTTATCTTCAACATCAAGAGTACCAATGAGCTGAGCAACATCAAACTCCTGTCTCTTATATTTCAGAGAGGTTGCAAAATCAGTCCAAGATTATGGCAGCTTTGCAATAATGCAACCAACCACAAACTTTTCAGGAAGTGAGCAGCCATGCATCTCGAGATCTTTCACCAGTGCTTGTATTTCATGAGCCTGTTCCACTACCGGGTGGTTCTCGACTATCCGATAGTCATGGAACTGCTCCATGACATACAACTCAGAACCGGCGTCAGACACCCCGTAGCGGGCCTCAAGTGCATCCCACATTTCTTTACCAGTCTGTAATGGCACATATGCGTCAACTATGGTGTCCCCAGGCACGCCCAACAGTCCTGCTCTGAACCTAGTATCTGCATTCCGGAACGCAAGCTCCTCCTCAGGAGTATGCGGACCGACAGACCTAGGTTCAACCACATGAAAGCAGTGCATAGAGGTCATCCACAGCATGCACCTCTGGCGCCATCTCTTGTAGTGAGTGCCCTCAAAAACATTGGTTTTAACATGCTCGCAAAACCAGTACTCGAAAAAAGCCTATCACATTTTTGGATTGTTAGGAATTTAGGAAATTTAACGAGTAATTTAATCTAGAAAATTAAGATAATCAACATGTTTGTGACATCATGTATGTGCACGTGTGATCTAGCATATACATATACGTAGATGACATTAACTAGCAAGAAAACGGTAAGAAATCGAACGATTTCATACCCAGCGGCATCAATGTCGTTCGCGCTAGTCGACATAGCGCTTGCTGATGTTGTCGTCCCGCTCGATGCCGTGCAGAAAGGTTGCTGTGCCGATTCCCGTGACCTCCACTAACGTCAAAACACCGGGAAGAAGAAGTAGCGAGTAGTCGTGCCGCGCCACGACACTCCCCAAAAATGTGATCGCCGGTCTCCACCCGAGCAGGTGAACTCGATGCCGACGTGCGTTCCGGAGGCTCCTACTCTCCCAGGGTAGGCGAAGAGGTGCCGGCGCTCAGCGTCCACGAGGTAGACGAAGGGATGAAAGGAAACTCCCGGAATAATGCCTCATCAAAACAAAAACGGAAGTAACTCCCGAAATTGATGAATTGGCAAAACCTTTCCTGTCCGCCCGCCTCGCCCACGCCCACGCCCACGCCCTGGCCCGGCCGGCGGCGGCGCGCGCGCGTGTGGCATGCTAGTATCCTTTTCTCAACTTCTCAATATATACAGATAAAATCCAATCATATAAGTCGAGTCAACGTCAAGTCAATAATCAAGCCGGTATTATTTATTTCAAGCCATAGAGATATTAGGATTATTAAATCATTAACTTGGGCCTAGCCCATTAACTAATCCAACAGAACATCCAGCTTTGGGCAGCGATGGATCCTAATCTTCTGCAACATGGGGAGGTTGCTGATCCTCTTCAGCTGAGGGCAGTCAAACACATCAAGTTTCACGAATAAAGGGAAGTTCCCCACATATGTCAGGTTGGTGAGCTCGTACAGGTATAGGCCTCTAAGAGCATGCCTCTTGCTACCGGCGAGGCCCGGTGGAAGACAGCTCAGCTTGCAGTTATCGATTTTGAGTCTCTCCAGACAAGGCATGGCTATGGCAGTTTCCACGTCACTATGCTCCTCACAGTCATTCCATTCCCACTCCTCCCACTCACGTAACCTGACCAGATTCAGCCGTCTCAGTTTAGGAAACGGTGCGGATATACTAGCAGCAGAAGCTTAAGCAGCCAAGGAGGATGACGCTTGGAATTGGGGCCCAATACGCTTGATGGCTAGCGCATCTATGACGGTCAGCAATTCCAAACTTGGGAGGCAGCGCAGACCATCAGGAAGCTGCGTGCAGCAAGGTAGGTTCTGCAGCCTCAAATACCTCAGGCTCTTGAAGTCCGCCGATGCTGGAGCACACATCCAGTTTGGTAGCTGGCGACCAACGTATCCCTCTCAAACTAAGATTCTCTAGGCAGGTTGGAGGGCAGAGCTTTTCCAAGACCTCCTCGCTCACACTCTGTTGCTGCTGCTCTACCTCAGCACCACCTGTTCCTATAGTATGTCCACTTGCACTATAGTTCAACTGTAGATACTCAAGGTGGCGTTTGCTGCTAATCATGGACTTTTCAGCCATCCAGTTGTCCTGCACCTTCTCTAGGCCATTCAGTATAGGCTGCCTAAGCTGCGAAAGAGGCGGTAGTTCTTGCAAACTGCACCAGCTACTGCTTGCATTCATGTCCACGTGTACTGGGAACCCATAAAGTGACCTCAGATTTGTTAACTCACGGAACCCCTTAGGAACCACACTAACATTTATTCCTTCGATGTTAAGAAATCTTAGATGCACAAGTTTTATGATGCTGCAAGGAAGGTGGCATAGCTTCTCACAATTACCACATAGTGAAATGTACGACAGAAATTTCATCTTGTGGATGTCATCTGGTAGGCTAGATATATCAGTATCCTGTAAGTGAAGGTATCTTAAGTACTTCAACTTAGTTAGAGAGGCAACTAGTGTATCGGACTCGGCAGACCGTATGCTCAGTACACGTAGACTCAAGAAACTACCAAGCGTATCACCAGGATGAAAGTTTACTTTAGACCCAATAATTAATGTTCTAAGTGACTCGTGCCTTTGCAGAACAGCCCAATCCACCACAGATACGGTTTGTCCTACAGCCAAGCGACGCACAAGCATTCCACAACCACCAGTAGTAGCCTGCTCCTGGCCAACTATCACCACTGATTCTCCTCTTACCATATATTCAGCAAAGGATCGGACCACATCGTGCATGGTGCATTTGTATCCAGTGAGAGAATATTCTTGTATAGGTTCTATAAGATTTCTCTTTATTAAGTCACGGTAATACTCAGTTGCTATGTCATCCAACCCATACTCATGTGAACTGGTACTTCTTTCATCTGGTGGTTGAATAAGTCCTTCACTGATCCACATTTCAATAACTCTGCTCTGTATAATTGCTACACCTTTAGGGAACAGTGAGCAGTACAAAAAACACTGCTTTAACTGGGGAGACAAATCCTCGTAGCTCAAGTACAGCCGGTTGTCTAGTTCTGGAGGAAGTCCCGTCAGTGACCATGCAGGCATGTTCGAAACAACCTTCCACTCATTCTCACTTGGGTATTTTGTGCTCAAGAGTCCTCCAATCACTTTAATTGCAATTGGTAAGCCACCACAATTTTCAAGGATTTCCATCCCAATGGTTTTCAGCTGGTCGATTCCATCTACCTGCCAACAATTATTTTAAGGTTTCTTATTTCTGATGATTAGGTTGCTCATGTACATTTCCATGGAAATACAATATCAGCATGCTTGTTTTGTAAAGCAATGCAGCTTATGTACATATCAAATAACTTAGATGCAAACGTAGACAATTTAGATGTAAAATTTAATGCCACTTAGAATATTGTTCATAATGGTATAGGTGTCTAGTCCAGACCGACATTCACCCGTTCTCCCGCACGGGTTAACTTTACATAAATAATAGAAAACCCTATTTGATATATATTAAGTAAAAAATTTCTTCATAGAACTAACTTTATTTGAATCCAGAGTTGCATACGTGTATATGGAATTGGCATTGACATGTGTGAGAGAGATCGTCGTGGCATAGCTAATAATGTAACATTAATTAGATTCCACAGTTTCGCGTTTTCTTTTCCATCATTTGTTTGTGTCCCAATATGGCTAACTTTGTGCAGTATATGGACATGGTTGATGTCCTTTCTAAATTTTTTCATAAATTGTCTAATGATATTTTTTGGGTTAATGTGGAAGTCCATACCATAGATGTTTGGCTTGTCATTTGTTGGTTTCTTATATTTTGCTTTGTGAATGGTTGTCATTGATGTTATTAAGTTATTGTTCTGATCTCCTTAGACATAACGTTGTTACATTATTCAAATTACTTGATATGTATTTATTGCGCCAATGAAAAGGAGGTGGTAACATAATTATGTTTCGGTCCTAATAAGACATTGTGCCACTTCTTTCAAAATCATCTTGTTAATATAGATGACTTCTTAGGTTGGCCTGATGATCTGTGATGTAGTTTTTGCTATGTATGATCAATAGATGTGTGGTGTGGCAATAGTTGCAACCGAAGTAGTATTTAATGGAAAAGTTACTACATGTAGAAGAAAGGAGGACCATTGATGCATTACCTTATTATCTTGGCAACGTCCTTGTAGTTTTTGTTTTTGAAGGTCGCATGTGACGTTGTGTCAATGACCCCATTGAAGCCCTCACGGTGTTTGCTTGTAGAGTATATATATTATTTTGATTCCATTCCATTTTTGACCAAATGGTTAAGATAGATAACTTAGTTAGATGGACCAAGCAAGAATTAAAAAGGAGAAAAGTCCTGCTCAACGGACTATAAAAAGAGCCCTCGCCGACAAGTAAGCCGGTAAGTTATTTTTTTGTAATAACATAAAATAATTTTTCTAAAAAAATGACGAAAATATTTCTTCTAAGAAAAAGAAATTATTGCTTCTGTTTCTCTCATTAATGAAAAGTAATAATATTTTTGCTAATAAAATTTATTCTCTCATCCACTAATAAAAACACTATAAAAAGAGAAAGAATAAATTCTGTTTCAAAGAAAAATTTTGCAACCAAAACTTGGTAGATTTATTCTCTATATTAATAAAGTTCTTTTTTTAAATTCCCATATTGTTTTAAATTTTCAAATTTCAAAATATCATCAAAAATTTTGTTGGAAACTCAAATTTGGGAAGAGCTTTTCGAAACTGGGGCAGCCACCAACGGTCACAAGTTCAAAGTGACCGTTGGCAGCTACCTGCCAAAGGGGGGCAGCAGCCGGGCCCACCAGGGCAGGGGCACGGCCGCGCCAGCCTTGGCGCCGCTGGCCTACTGCCACCGCCTAACGGCTCCCTGCCGCTGCCATCGCCTCCCTCAGGTAGGTGCTCGGCTATAAAAGGCCAGGAGGCTGGGTGAGAACTCCACCACTCTCATTTTCACTCACTCTCACTCCCTCACTCTCTCCCAATTTCCATCTTTCAACATTTCCAACAAAAGCTTTGAGAAAAGCTAGCCTCTGCAAAACTCTAGCTCAAACAAAATCCTCGGGTGCAAATAATCCTTTCCACTAACCCCTCACGCACCCGAGAGAACTGCCGCTCATGTTTCGCTTTGTGCCACCATGGGAAAGTTCGGGAGAGCGGTGGCGGGCATGAAGAGAACCTTTGGTGGGCATTAAAGGCACTCTCAAGAAGGCTCAAGCTCCCACCACAACGTGCCCGACGAACCCGAAGAAGTCCATGAGCATGAAGAAGGAGAAGGAGAACCCGACGTCCCACAAGAGCAACCAAGGGTGGAAGATGCCGACACACCGTACCTCGACCTGGAGGGCGACTGGGAGATGCAAGCGTACAACCACGTCAAGAACCGCGTCTTCCCCCACACACCCTTGTACAACCCGAGCTTCTCCAAAAGATAGGTATGGATTCTGAATTTGAAATCATTTGGAAAGCTGTGGGGTGGGAGACCATAGATCCTATGGATGAAGAAGGTTCTCTCGCCTCCTAACAATTCAATTTCTTTGCTCTCTACAAGAAGATCAAGATGGGATCATTTTCCATTTATTTGAACAGCAATATTATGTTTCTTGGAAAGATCTTAGCTTGCATCTAGGCTTTAATCGCAAATGTGCAACAAAAATTGATCATGCCATGCCTCTTTTTAATCGTAATAAATTTTGGGAAGAAATCTCTGGTAGAGTTGAAGTTGGTACTTTTAAACCTCACAATTTGCAAATCCAACATCCTACCTTGAGATTAATGCACCGATGGATTGCCATGACTTTATTCCCTACACATGATGTAAGATGGGTACGAGTAACTGAACTAAAACTGATCTTTGCCATTGTGAAGAAAATCAAAGTTGCACCTGTGAAAGAAATGTTTCATTATTGGTTAGAAACAATCCAGAAATCTTCTGCAATTACTTGTACATCCCTTGTAACCCGTATTGCTAATGCTATTGGTGCTTTGGATGGAGAGAACATTGAATTTATTTCAATCCCTCGCACTTTTATAGATGAACAATTTATGATTCAAGGGCATCAATTGAAAACTAACCCTGCAGGAGAACTCTTATTCTTTTTCCCTAGCTATGCAAATAAGATTCGGTTACCTAACCCGGATCTTCATTTGTATAATTGACGGGAGCTAACCTTTGATCTTAAGACTCCAGAAGAAGTCCACAGGGAAAATCATTCTGGCAGGCAGGCACGAACCACGGCTATGCACGAAGGCAAATCCAGCTCACAGCATGTGCATCAACCGGCATTTTCTCCTCAAATGCACCACGCAGGATGGTCCCCTATCCAGGACATGCCCGGATATGCATATGAAGATGCACCCGGATGGGACCAACCTCCACCATAGGCTATATATACAGGGTGGGAAGAAGCAGACTTAGAAGAATGGACGCGACGTAGACAGTGGGAGAGCTCCGACTCCGAAGGTCTGCCACAACCAAATCAACCACAACCATATCACCACCCAGCACTGGAAACCATTAACACTCACCTTGGAGGGCTGGAAATCCGAATAGGTGAGATCTGTTACGAAACGGTGTCTCTCAACAGACACCCCTTCGGTGATCTCATCAACGACGCCATGAACAGACACCTATTCACGAAGTGATCTCATCCATCAATTACAAGATTAGTGGATAGGATTAGACAGTTAGTTTTACTCCAAAGGGCATGTCCTTTGGAGAATAGTCGTGTCCCTTCGTGACACCCCTTCACTTGTATAAATATATTTCAGAGATCAATGAAAGAGATAGTTCTCTCAAATCTTGTTCATTTACCTTCACACTTTAACACGTTATCAGCACGCTCTCTCCACTGTCGCTGAGTAGCCCAGAGGACTCGCCGGAGAATTCATCGGCGTTGGTGCAGAAGAGAAGGAAATAGCCTCCACTGCAAGCGACGCTATTCTCCGCTGGGAAACGAGTTCGCACGGAAGAGAAGAAGGCCGGACAAGCAGTTCTGTTCGCTGGAGGACTCGCCCAGGAGAATCGGCGCTGTTGCTGTTGAACGCCATGCATCCGGCCTCGCTGGCGCTGTCCACAATCACTGCAAGACAGCCGGCATCGTTACTAGCATCTTGCACGTAAGACATCATGATTTTCTTTCATTAATCAACGATGTTCATACCTAGAGCCCGCGACAGGTAGCGGCGGCCGGCTGCTTCCCGTAGCAGGCCGCCCACGTGTTCCCCGCTCCTCGCGGCCCTGCGCAGCCTCCGAGCAGACGTCCCCAGCGGTGGTCCGGGACTCTGGACGGCGGCTAGCGCGGTTCCGGCGGTGGCTAGGCTTCCAGAGGCATGGGATCCTTTGAGGAGCCCTTCCCACGGATCCGAGGGGGCCGCATCCGGCCGGAGGCAGCCCAAGCGGCGCCTGCTGTGTCGGCCCGAGCGGCGGCCTCGCGCCTGGCCAGCGATGGTGGCCGTGCACCCGACCGGCGACCCGCGCGTCTGTGGCGCTCGTGGTGGCCAGGCCCGCAGCCGCGGCCACGAACTCGCGGCCGGTGACCCCGCGCGCCTCCTCTCGCCCCTGCGGCTGGCTGACCCTGCAAGGCTCCTGCTTCTCCCACACCCGCTGCCAGCAGCCCCGCGCAAGCGGCCGCGCGCCATGGCCAGGCGAGTCCGCGCGAATGGGCCCGCGCCTCGCTGCGGCCTCACGCCGGCGGCAAGAGGCCAGTTCGGCGGCGGATGGACCCCCACGAAGAAGCCGTGAGTCCAAGCGACGGAAACCGTCGGTGTGGAAGGGATAAGATTATGCGGTTTTTGCATAAAAATCCCCCTTATTACTTATGTATTACATAATGATCTTCATGAATTATTATTGTAATCCAGATTCATGATTAAGCCCTCAGGTTTTAACATGTCTGTAGCATACTATATTTACCTCATGTAAATATTAATTTTAGACCCTAGGTTTAAAATGCAATATGATGCACAATATTTACCTCAGTAAATAAGTATTTTTGAGACCCATGTGTCATCAAGAATTGCATCATGACATGTACTGCTGCAGATAAATTTATCACTGTAAATTCGCTTTCCAGATCCTATGTTTTCTGGAAATTTTTTTAGTACTGTTCAAAGCGTTTGTCCAAATTAGCAAACCCAATAAACATGTGCTATTAACATTGCATGTTCAAAGTGTTTGTCCAAATTGACAAACCCAATAAACATGTAGTATTACTATCACGACCTTTGTATTGCAATTACTTTGTTATTTGCAATTTTCATTTTATGCTAAGCCCATTTATGCTTTAATTAAAGCTTATAGCGCTTACATTATTAATGCAAAATCCATTAAGTGTATTACCTCATTATTTATATATAACACAATTGTTCCACATTGTATGTTGGCCATACACAAGGTAGCGCCATAGTTGTTACTGTGGGATCTACACTAAATTCTTAGTGACTATCTTCAATGTGCGTACCCAACATCACAAATTGGAACATACGGTCTACATCTTTTCACAGATGACTACCATTAATCAGCATTCCTATTGGCCATACACAAGGTAGCACCATAGTTGCTGCTGCGGGATCTACACTAAGTCCACAACTTAGTGACTATCCTCAACGTGCGTACCCAATTCATTTGCGGATTAACTAAGGTCTACATCAATCTTTTGATGATTACCTTAAAATGTGTTTATACAAATTGCATACACCACTAGGCATCTACTGTTCAACAGACTATGTCTATATTATTAGAGGTCTATATCTTTATGATGACTACCTCTAATGTGTTAGCATAAATGAGGTTTACACTATTAGTGAGATAGATCTTGTCTCCTATTTATTTTGCATTAATTAATACAACATCACCATAGCAATTTTCAATTTACCATTAGCGTAAATTCAAAAAATCTATGGTTTAAACCTTGTTAGAATAATAGCCAGCAAAGAGTTTGATCTCTTGCTCTTGATGGTCACCATTATCTAACATGGTCAATGGACGTAATGCTAAACTTGATGTTATATGGATTCATGGCAATATTTGATGCTCCTTATAAGAGAGCATCACCATTTATGATCAATTTAAATATAGAGTTTTATTTAAATAAAGCACCATATACATCCAGGTCACACGTATGTATCTCAATGGGTGCAAATCGAAGAACTATATGGCTAGCTTTCAATGAGTGATACGAACAACACAAGGCAGTCATTCTGCCCAATGCCAACAATGATTGGCCATAACTTTATCTCTAGGATCTTAAGTCCACTTGAGAATATAATTATGTTGTTTCAAAATATCCCCCAACATTGCGTTTTCGCGAAAGCACACAACTTACCAAATGTATTCTAGATTAATTCCTACATTACTTCAGGTCTAAGTGTATGATGAACTCTTATCGAGGAATCATCATTAGCATTATAGTGATGCTCTATCATCTGAAGTACATTGAATTTTTTTTAGAATCATACAAGTTCGATGCCATGTAATAATGCCATCCAAAGAACTTTAATGGTAAGATTTAACGCAAAAAGAAGTAGCAGCCCCGTGCATTCTTTAGGATCAAGGCATTTCCCAAATATGACAGAACCATATTTTGTCCCAATTGTGTATGTTATAGCCACACAACTTGGAAATGTCATGCCTAAATATTTAATTGATCGGTATTACAAATCCATTAGACATAAATATCTAGCTCAACTATAAAGATATGAAGCACGCTTCTATCTTCAACCTGACACCACCAGGAAGGCCAGTTGTTCACAATAAGTTTCATGAAGAAACCAAGTAGCAGCCAAACACTTAATTAATAAGTGGGTCTTATGAGCATGGAGAGCACGATTATCGAATTTACTTCGCTTGATCCATTCTGAGGACCAAAATTTGTCTCCCATTTACAAACATACCTAGTATCTACGTCCCATTTTGGTGTTGTAATATAAAATGTTGTCATCAATTTCAATTGAATATCACAATAATGTGCCATCATATTTGATATTCCATTAATTAACTTGTATGAAATCTATATATCTGCAAAGAATGTCATTATATTCTTCATGCTATATATAGACCTATACGAGAGTCAATCCAAATGCAAAGAGGAATTTTGCCTAATGAATAGTTGCACCACAAACTCTATATATAGGGAAGCAAAATATTCCTAAACTCTTACATAGAGACAAGAAAATATTTTGTTAATTGCTTGACGTGATGTCATGATAGTGGGCTTTGGTCGTGCTACTATCATACTCCCTATTGGTACTCAAATAATAATCATGAATCCATTCTTGTATTCTGATTCCATAATGTACCCAATTAAAATTATAGAGATATCCGTCAACGTGGTTTTCATATGGAAACCCCAAGATGACAACTAAGAGGAGTATTTTTCTCTTAACAACGGATATGGCAATACTTAAACAAAACATCCTCAGTTGGATTTGACTACACATACATAACATGTATCCAATGTTGCATACAAATAATTCTCTCTCTTGATGTCAACAAGACTTGGCACATTTGCCTTGGTTATTCAACTATAGAGATAACTTGAGAATTATTGTCAATTCTATTGGTCATAGCATCAATATGAGCCACTACATTTCTTGAAGAAATTCAAGAACATACATGTGACTCTATTTACCATTTTATGGACCATAAAGATACTATGTAATGCACATTTATGCATCCATAATATAGTCCCAGGTGTGTCTCTTAGTCATGAGAACCATCACTATACCAAACTCATTGCTCGAAATCTTCAATTTAGAGCAAATTATCCTGGACGCGGGATCAAATCCATTTTATATGGAACTGTTTGGTTTTTGGGTACTATATATCAAGTACCTTATGTCCATACCAATAATGGTTTTATTGAGTCTCTTATTGAGAATCAAATTGCATGACATATTAAAATAGAATTGTAATTTACCAGAACTAAGTTGTTTTCATGCGGCCTTACACACCGCATCGTTAATTCAAATTCATCAAGCTGCACTTATACAACTCCCTCCGTTGCAGTATGTACGTGAAACTTTGGCCATAGCCAAACATTTCCCATCTGCGCATCGAGTATGTTTTCACATACCTATATCACCACCCCAACATACCAATGGGCATTAGGGATCCCAAGAGGTAACTCTGCAGGAGATTTATAAATTGCCCGTATGTTGATCACATTTGAGGATAATTCCAGGCATTAGGGGGAGATTTATACCACATCAAGAATGCCAGGAATCAAAAGAGCAATCCTCACATCCACGTACCAAAAAATTCTAAACCTAATCGTTTAGAATATCTTATATTTGCATCATATTGCAAAGAATCTGCCAGAAACATTTACTGATAATAAGGGTGTCACAAAATCCTCTTATCCTACTTATAATGCGCCCGAAAGAATGGAGGTACCAATTAAAACCATTCAACTCCCACTTCCAAAGAAGAGGGGGAGAAGTACGGCCGCTCCTAAGGATAATGCTCCAAGTAAGCGTCCGAGGATATCGAGGACAATATCCTCCAAATCAGTAAATCCAAGCCAACCTCAAGTTGGTAGACACCCAAAATGGATGAGCATCCAAAACCCAGATCAAAATCCACCCGGATCAACGGTGCACCCAAACTCTGATCCTAGGACATTGGAACACCCTGACTCCATATGGAAAATGACTCGGAGTCCAAAAGGGTTAACATTTTCACATGCTATATTGATTTCAAGAACCAAATCAATCATTTAAAGACTACAAATTGTCGCGGCATATACTCCTCAAAGATTGCCTTTTTACCTTACTGGATCCAGACCAAAAATCCTAGGCAGAGTGTCTTCACACTCAAATTTGGTCAAACTAAAAGGTGGCAATTAAGGAGATTGCTCTTGTTCAATGATGAGAAGTATTACCATAGTAATATCTTCCCTCACAGAGTTTCTTTTCAGAAGCAAGGTGGTGAATAATGAGAGCTTGTAGCATATGGTTTCACGCAGAGACCCAGCATAGCATACCCCATGGTATGTGTGAAAATAAAGTTTTCCAAATTCAATAATTGGCGGATCAAATGAATTTGATAGATTCGGACATATAAGTCCCAATGGACTTTATATTCTGAATCCAAAATATAAATCGCAACATACATTGTGTATAATTAAGCATGATTGCGTATATTGGTTATTTTGATATCATCATGATACAGAAATAATTATGCAATCATTTGAGATACAATTTCCATCATGTGGATTCGAGATGGAGGATTTGGGTAAGACCAAATATTGCCTAGGCTTACAACTTGAGCACCGTCCTTCAGGGATTTTAGTGCATCAATCAGCCTATATCCAGAAAATATTGAAGAAATTCAATATAGACAAATCATATCATAACAAAATCTCGATGGTTGTTCGTTCTTTAGAAATAGAGAAAGATCCATTTAGACCACGAGATATTGGAGAAAAGATATTGGGACCAAGGTTCCATATCTTAGTGTCATTGGAGCACTTATGTATCTTGCAAATTGCACCAGGCCTGATATTGCATTTGCAGTGAACATACTAGTTAAACATAGTGCCAATCTAACTCATCGTCATTGGACGGGAGCGAAGCATATCCTCAGATATCTTAGTGGCACAAAGGATCTTGGTTTATTCTTTAAGAGAAATCATGATTCCAATATGATTGGATACACGGATGCTGGTTACTTATCTGGTCCCCATCCCAAACTGGATTTGTATTCTTACATGGAGGTACAGCTATTTCATGAAGTCTTCTAAACAGACTCTGACGGCGACCTCTACTAATCATTCTGAAATTATTACTCTATACGAGGCATCACGAGAATGTGTATGGCTTCGCAGAATGATTAACCACATACAATAGTCATATGGTATTGGTTCAATTGAATCACCTACAATTATCTATGAAGATAATTCCGCTTGTGTTACATAGATGCAAACAGGTTACACAAAGAGCAATATCACTAAGAATATTGTTCCTAAACTGGTTTATCCCCATGAATTACAAGAAAGCGGGGAAATAAACATCTTGCAAATCAAGTCATGTGATAATCTCGCTGACCTATTTACTAAGTCCTTACCAACTTCTATGTTTCAAAAATTGGTACATGGAATTGGTATGTGGCGACTTTGAGATTTGTCAGAATCAGGGGGAGACATCTCCTAAATGTTGACCTATACCAGCATCATATTATACTCTTTTCTTTCACAAGTTTTACTTACAAGGTTTCTTGTCAAAGTTTTTAATGAGGTAATATTAACATAAGCATGTGTCATATTTTCTATTTTCCCCACCGGGGTTTTTGTGGGAAATATCAAAGACACATATTGCCCTCACAACTCATTCATGGTTTTTCCCTGAGAAGGTTTTTCATGTGAGTTATCCAAGAGGCAATACCAATAATATGTCGTCATATTTTCTCCTAATTTTTCCACTGGGTTTTTACAGGAGTTTTAGCGACATATCACTTTATATTGCTCCTCATATTTTTCCTGAAAAGGTTTTTGGAGGAGTTATCTTTATGTTGTATCTCCAATATTTTTCCCCATTGGGGTTTTTAATGGGATATTAATGACATAGTGGTTTACTTAAATCATAAATAAATATGCTATTTTATCCTTATTTTCCAATAAGGTTTAAAGGAGTTTTTATGGCATATCATATATTCCTCAGATTTTTCCCATAGGGTTTTTCGAGGAATTTTAGCTTACAGCTACATTGATCTCAAGGAAGATTCGATCAAGGGGGAGTGTTACGAAACGGTGTCTCTCAACAGACACCCCTTCGGTGATCTCATCAACGACGCCATGAACAGACACCTATTCACGAAGTGATCTCATCCATCAATTACAAGATTAGTGGATAGGATTAGACAGTTAGTTTTACTCCAAAGGGCATGTCCTTTGGAGAACAGTCGTGTCCCTTCGTGACACCCCTTCACTTGTATAAATATATTTCAGAGATCAATGAAAGAGATAGTTCTCTCAAATCTTGTTCATTTACCTTCACACTTTAACAAGATCCAAAACACTCTTAACACCCACATGCAGGATACAGCTCAATGGCAACTTCAGCAACAACAACGATGGGAGGAAATGAACGTGTTGCTGAAGTAGCAGC